>NC_056749.1:365412833-365712833 GCF_019279795.1 Protopterus annectens
TATCTGATAATGCTACTGAAAGTACAGTATTTGTTATATGTGACTTATTGAAAAACGACATTGCTAGTAGTTGGTAGGTATAGAAGACCTAGTATGGTTAACACAACTCATTTTGCATGCCTATCAAAACTGGACAGTAATTTAAGTTTCTGAAAAAAAATAATATTTTACTACCTACCCAGAAATCAGTTGGAATGATTTAGCAGTAACTAATTATTGTGTTAATTAATTTGACATTTTATCGTAGCAATGTTTACATCACCTTGAATAATAAAACGAGTGAAAATTTTTGAGTGTAGTTATTATTGTTCCTTGTTTTAATCCATGATCATAGTTAAATCACATGTCACCATGCATTGGCAGTGTAGTCACTGATTTTATGAACCACAACATAGGTATGCTATTGTAGAAATGTTATTAATTGACAGTATAGTAAAGACTGCCATTGGTAAAAAACGTAAAAATAATATCAGTATACCTTTTTAATGGAATACTGCCCTGATTAGATCATACACTAAAAGTTAAAAGAATTTTTAGTATATACTAAAATTCCCAACCACCACCAATAAAACGAAACAGAGTATGATTTGAAAAATGTTGAATCTTAAAAGCAAAAATTAAATATGAGAACAAATTAGTGACTGACCAAACATATAGCAGAAAAGTTTATAACTGTATTAAATTAATAGCTCTGAATAGTGAGTTTGTATACTTATGATTAATGGAGATTTGACAATGAACCTGAAAAAGATAGCAAATGAGTTCAGTAGATATTTCATGCAAGTCTGTCTTGATTATAATGTAGCTAATCCATGTATATCAGCTGGCAATAGTTTTAATGACGGTGCTCAATTATAACTATTGACTCAGTTATTAAAGCTTTGGGGAAGATTCCAACACCAATGCCAAAGCTGGCTTATTTCATAGGTTCATAAGAGGTTACTAGGCTAGCAGCCCTACAGCCTTAATAAGCCTAGCTGTGTTAATCCCAAGTATGCCCTTTTGTTTTTTTTTGGGTAGTTTGTAGAATGAATTTATGAACAGAGCAGGTCTGTGATCAACACCGGCTACCGCAAACCAAGAGGGATGTGTGTGCCACCCCAGGGGCGAATTTGCAGTCTCCCATCCAGTTTTGTAGTTTGTTTGAATAGGGTCAGGGAGGAGCTCTGTTTTATGTGAATAGGGAGCCTGTTCCAGAGAAGCGGCAGTCTCTGGGAGAAGTATCTTTTTGTCTACCATGATCTGTTAATGTCACAAGCTAGTTTGAGATCTCTAGAGTGAGTGACTCTTAAGCCATTTGACTTGCGGATGTGCAGCATTTTCATTAGGGCAGGGTTGAAGAGTGCCCTATAGGCCAGGCACCAGTCACCTCTCAGCAGCCTATAACATATAAAGTGACAGTGCTTTCAGCTTGTTCATGTAGGTCATGGTTTGAATTCCCTGTATTTTCTTAGTAAAAACCTCCAAGGTCTCTCTACCTACTGCACGTGTCTGGTGAGTTAAATGCAAAAGGGTGCCTTATACTCTATTAGTAGTCTGATGAGAGTTTAGTACAATGGAGTTATGACATCCCTTGACTTGGATGCTATCTCCTTGCTTATGAGGTGTACTACTTTGAAGGCTTTCCTTACCATTGTGGAAACTTGGTGGTCAAAGTTCAGATTACTAGGAACCTGTGTTTCCAAGTCTCGCACCACTGGGTTTGAACTCAGGGGGGTGCTGTCAATATATTCTATTTTGCCAAAGGGAATAATAATGCATTTTTTTGCGTTTAGTTTTAGACCATGGCTTTGGCATCTATCATTTATGTTGGCCCTTCTATTAATTTTTTGACATTGTTGGCAGACTCCGTGATTGCACCCAGTTTGCAATCATCAATGAACTTTTGCCTGGACTTCTGAAAAATAAATGCCAAACAGTAAAGGGCCCAGCAGAGATCCCTGTGGTACTCCACTGCTGATGGGTCTACTGTTGGAGGTGGAGCCACAAATTGTGACACTGTGTTCTGTTGGTGAGCCAACTGGCTACCCATAAAGTAATGTAAGAGTTAATCCCTATCTGGAAGAGTTTCTCAATGATGCCAGAGAGGGGAATTGGGTCAAAGGCCTTGGCAAGGTCGAAATAGACTGTGTGCACTGTCTTATCTTCATCCATGGCTTTGATGACATTCTCAAAGAACTCTACCAGGTTTAATTAATAAGCATGATCTACCTTTAATGAAGCCAAACTGGATTGGGTCCAGTGTTTGGAGATTGCCTTTAAGGTCCATGATTCTTTCCTTGGCCTTGCAGATGTGACTCGTTAGACTTGTGGGTCAGTAGTTCCTAGGGGCAGTAGATGTCCCCATTTGTGCAGGTCGATTACTGTTGCTGTTCTGCATTCTGCAGGAACATAACCAGTTCTCACGCTATGATTAAAGAGAATGCCAAGTGGGCCCACTTGGTCTTATTTTAGATTGTTTAGCAAACAGCCTAGGATATTATTTGGTCCGAATTAGGCCATGTTTTTGGAATTAGTGAGCACAGAGATGACCTGTTCTCTAGACATACTAGGCAGGGGACTGTTGACAGGTGTGCTTTGGGATATGGTAGGTGGGCACGGGGGTGAAGTTTGTGCTGAAACTGTCAGCTATGATTCCCGTAAATTGAGGTAGATGGTGTGCTTATCCTGGTTCATGGTGCGGGATTTATAGCTAGCAGTGATGTGGTATGGCACTTTTTCAATAGTTAATTGGATCATAAGAGGGTCTAAGCTAATGGCCCTGGGGCCCTTACACGCCTAGCCAAGAGTTTATCCGCAAAAAGATACCTCGGTCAGCACCTTTCGCCCTTGTCAGTGAGGGAAATAGGTGGAAACCCTCGGACAAATTTGTTTTCCCATCAACTCATCAAGGTTGTGCTTGAAGAGGATCAGCGAGGTACTTTGTTTGACGTGTATAGGAAGTCTATTCCAGAGACTGGGCAACCTTTGCGAGACCTGTCTCAACAGGTTTTGTTGATGTATATTAGACTTGGCGCTTTTGAGCGGGTAGTGCATGAGGAGTTAAACTTGCGTATATGGAGCATCTTTAGGAGGGCAGAATCTGAGATTGCCTTGTAAGCGAGACACAAATTCTCTGAACAATCTGTACGATACCAAGTAGAGTGACAGTGATTTGACATGTTTTGCAGGCCATGGATTCTCTTTGTGAGGTATTTCTGTGGCTCTTCGTTGTTGCAGATGTTTGGAGAGGTACATCCCAAACGGGGCATTGTACTCAATTATTGGTCTAATGAGGGAGGAGTATAGAGAGGGAATAACCTCCTTTTTTTCCGGATGCAATCCCTTTACTTATGAGATGAACCAAGTAAAAGGATTTTCTGACCACTGCCACTGTATGATGATCGAATGTGAGATTATCAACCTAAGTATCCAGGTGTCTCAACACAGGTTGTGTGCTTAGGGAGTTGCCGTTGATATGGTATTCAGTAGAGGTAGTGTTTTTTGCCGAATGGTATGATGATGCATCTTTTTGCATTTAGCTTGAAGCAGTGACTTTGGTACCAGTCATTTAGTTGCTGTGAGATCCTCTTGCAGTATTTTAACATCATATGGGGAGTCGATAACAGCACCCTACTTACAGTCGTCCCCAAACTTGGTCAGCCACAGGTCTTTTGTCTTTGCCTGGACATTTGATAAGTAGATGCCAAACAGTAGGGGCCCCAGGACAGATTCCTGGGGTACTCTACTAGTGACAGATCTGCTTTCGGAGGTGGAAGTGCCTATTTTGACCTTAAGTGTTTTGTCGGTGAGCCAGTTGGCCACCTACCTGATGAGATAGGGACTTATGCTAAGTTGTGTTAGCTTTTTGATGATGCCTGAGTAGAGGATTGTGTCAAAGCCTTGGCTAAGTCAAGATAAGCTGTATATACTGACTTTCCCTCTTTGTGGGCCTTGGTGATAGCCATGGAGTAGTTCTAGAGAGTCATGCTGTTTGACCAGTCTTGAAGTGTATTTGGTTTTAATGAAGATGGATACACCTCTGCATTTGGTTCCTTCATGCCTATTTTGAGGTCTGAATGTGTGGAAGTCATTGTAGCTTTGCATAGCCAGGGTGCTGTCAGCAGCCTTGAACCATGTCTCAGTAGTTACACAGACATCGGGATTCTCTAAGGTGAGAAGTGCTTCCAGGAAGTGCAGTTTTGTGTTTGGACTCCTAGCATTAAGCAACATGACTCTGAGTTTGTCTCAGTTAGATTTTGTTAAGTTGGAAAATGTGTTGTTTTGACATCATCTAGAAAAGGCACTTTGGGGGAGGTAAGGGCCTTTGCTAGTATCCAAAAGCCTAGTGGGAGACAGGTGCAGACCATCTCTAGCAAAGCAGTGAGGTCTGTCTACCATATCCTCCCAGGCTGACAACCATATCCTCCCAGGCTGACATATGCTGGATCCCCCTGGACTGACCCCAGAAGCTGAGCCAATTGTTGAAGTCAGTCATTTTTTGTTTATATTGTGGCATCATCCTGGGTGTGAGGATAGGATACTGCTTAGAGCAGGGACATACCTGTCTGGAATGCAGAGAGTTCCCTCATGTGCCTCTTCATATAGTCCAGAGAGATGGATCTCAAGTCATTCACTCAAACATGGTCTATGAGACAGTCATAACAGTACTTGAGTGGCATGATTTGTCAGATCCTGGCACCTTATAGGCAGATATCTGTGACCTCCTTCTTGTCCTGTCTGGTGAGGGGAACATTTGTGCATCTCGCTATGGAGTTGCCTATGACCAAGACATCTGATGTGTTTTGCCGTAGGGCCTTATTTGTTGAGACATGGATGTGTGTGTTGTTTGTAGTGTTTTTTTACCAACATGAAAAATTGTTCTAAATGAAATTTAAAGGTCAGGCTGCTAAGCGCTAGGAGTCTTCACATGAAACTGCAACCTTTGCAAGCATTCCTTGCCCTGGCGGATGCTGACGTTTATGCAGTCACTGAAGCCTGGTTCAGTTGCAGAGAGTCCCCCAACCTTACCAGGTTACTCATCCTACCATACTTTCAGACCCCAGATAGAGAGCTACAAAGCCAAAGTAGGTGGAGTTTCAATATTTATCAAAGACCTACACACCTCCAGGCTGGTCAAATTGTATGGTGCTCAGGAGTCACTCCAAGTGCAGTTACCTGTTGACAAAACACCTATTAAAATCATAGCTAATTACAGACCCCCAACCATGACTGAGGATGCCCACTCCACCTTTCTACACTTACTTGAATCCATCAAGATTCATCACTCTACTGTGATCCTGGGTGACTTTAACTACCCAACCAAAGAGTGGAAGACCTATTCTAGCCCAAATATGAACGCCCTGAGATTCCTCAACTTTGTCAATGTCAGTGAATTGGATCAGCTGGTCGACACCACTATGGGAGGTGAAAATATCCTGGCCCTGGGCCTAACCAACATGAGTAGTCAACTGCAGCACTCATACAGTGTTCTCCTCCTCCTTGGTAAGATCCAACCATAAAGCAATCACTTTTGAAGTCACCGTCTCCCCTTTCCCCTTGTCAGGGTCAAACAAAAAAAACTTTTCCAAAGCTGACTACAATCTCCTCAGAGCAGGTATAAGCAGCTTCACAGCCACCATCCCTTCAGTTGTTACTAGCACTAATGTCCAAGCCTACACCAAAAAAACTGTATGAGCACCTACATAGCTGTATGAACTTGGCAATACTTGATAAGACCAAATCATCTTCCTCAAGGAAGAATAAACCTGTCTGGTGGACAGCAGCAATAAGCAAACTCTATAATAATAGGAAAAAATTGCTTTCCATGACCAAGAAGGAGCAGGTGCCAAGTTGGAAGCAATCTCTCCTTTGTCTGAACAAGCAAATAAGGTCACTGGTGAAATCCTCTAAGACTAACTTCGAGTCCAAATTGGCCACATCCATTAAGGATAGTCACAAGGCCATTTTTACATACGTCTGCAATTTCAAAGGTAATACCCAAATCTGCTCTGAACTGGTGGTCAATAACACCACATATACAACCGCCATAGATGTAGCCCAACCTGCTGGCAGACAGGTTCATTGAAAACTTCACCTCCCTGTTCCCCCATCAGTAAAGCAGGACATCCGCAGCACTTGCCCCTCTCCCTTCATCACCAGGGAGCAGGTCTTCATTGCCCTCTCAAAGGCAAAAAATGCAGTTTCCATGAGACCCGATAACATCCCTGGCTATATCCTACATGAACTCGGGCATGAGCTATCAGCTCCATTAAGCACCCTGTTCAACCAAAGCCTGAGCACTGGCTTCATCCCAGCCGAATGTAGGACAGCCACTGTCATCCCTGTACACAAAGTTGGATTGTTCACTGACCCATCAGCCTAACTAGCCTGAATTGCAAGGCCATGGAATGCATTATCATGGACCTTATAAACAAGGACATTGGCAACCTCTAAAAGCTTGACCCCACATGTTTTTTGTCAAAGGGAGATCATGCCTGTTAAACTTGTTGACTACTTCGAAACAGTTACCAAAGCCATGGACGAGGGGGAAGACTGTGCACACCACCTACCTATACCTAGTCAAAGCCTTCAACAATATTGCCCACTCAGGCATAATAGATAAACTCTCGTAGCTAGGCTTCAACTGGTATGTTACCAGATGGGTAGCTAACTGGCTCACTAATAGAACCCACCCAGTCAAGATAGGGGAAGCTGCCTCTAGTAGTAGACCTGTAACGAGCAGTGTACAGACTGCTCAGAGTTGACCTGTGTCTGGCATACAAGGCCATCTCAGACCCAGCCATGATGGAATTGCTGCATTTCCGTAAGTCAAACTCCACTCATGCAATGCACGCAAGGCCTCAACCTGGTCTGTAACATTAATAGAACTAATTGACAGGGTAGATTTGTGTCTCAGACTCCCCCATCTGTGAAATAGACTCCCTTTCCTTGTCAAGAGGAGGAATCTGCACAACTGGAAGAGAAACAGAAAATACACCCTTGGGATCCCACCTGTGTCCCTGCTGGACAGAGGAAACAGGTGCTGACTTAGTGAGAACATGGGTGAAATTCTTGGCTAGGCTTATAATGGCCTCTGGTATCATCCTATGAACCTATGCTTAGTGGTGAGTGTGAATGGTGTGCATTTAGGAGGTCTTTTGTTAGGCTTTTAGTAAGTACCTCCGTGTATGTGGGTTTGTGTCTCAAGATAATTTGTGTGAGAGGTGAAGCGTGTGTGCTGACAACCTCTTTGTCTAGTTTGTTTTTATGTGAGAGTCTCCAGTTGGAGATCCCAGTTCCAGAGTGTATTTGCATCTCTCACATAGGGTGTTAGTTTGCTTTAGGAGTAAATAGTTGTCAGCATACATGAAGCAACTGCTACATTGCCTCAAGATACCCATATCCATCTAAGCTGGTAGGAGAAGTGATGGAAACTGCCCATCCATTGTGGCAAGATTTTTCTGAATGTGGTATTTGGGAAGAAAGTGGGCTAGCTGGACTTGGTCACAAACAGCAACAGTGAAGCAGCAATTCAATTAAATACAGTTAAAAGTGCAGTGCTAGCTTATAATATACTTATTTTTCATTTTTTCAGTGGATGCCTTGGATTTCAGTGCATATGCATTCCAGAATTTCGTACCCAGAGCCGCAATT
Source organism: Protopterus annectens (assembly GCF_019279795.1). Lineage (NCBI taxonomy): Eukaryota > Metazoa > Chordata > Ceratodontiformes > Protopteridae > Protopterus > Protopterus annectens. The sequence goes on from NC_056749.1 coordinate 365,420,469, forward strand.
AATGTGGCACACAGACACTAAGTTGAAGAACAAAAAAAAAAAAAAGTCCATTCTGTGATTCGGCACGCCTCCACCTGGTCTCTTAGCACCCCCACACTCTGAGACAAAAAAAAAAGTCCTTTCTTTGCTTTGGCACTCCTACCTCCCTAAGGAGGAACACCAGGTCCCCAAACACCCTCTTGTTCTACTGCCTGCCCTCACATATGCATGAGGAGCAAAAATTTGAAAAAACAAAAACGGAATTGTCAGTTGCACCCCTTGATACCTTGTGCCTTGGATGGTGCCCCATTCACCCCACACTATGTACACTTCAGTTCAGTGCAGCTTTATTTATTGGCCTAGGCAACATTCCAGCCATAGTACTAATATTAAAGGTAACCTGGCCCCAACTGTGTGTTGCATATTTAACAAGCTACTTAATTTTAGATTTGTAACACTATGCTGGGAAATAGATTGTGCACTACACCAATTTATAAAAAAGGAAATAAAACTGATGTAAAGAATGATGATCGGTCTTGCATCCATTTTAGGTAGATGCTTTGAAAGATGCCTCACTGATACTTTGGAAGAGAATAAGGAAAAGATAGCCTTACTGGACATCTGTTACTATAGCTTTGTAAAAGGAAAATGAAAAGTCTCAAACTTTGTGGAATATTATGATCAAATATCCGCGGCGTTGGACCTAGGGATAACCTCATGTTTATATACTTAGACCTGTCTAAACCCTTTGAATTTGTATTACATTCAGTAATGCTACAGCCTGTGATTAAAAGTAACAACTGTAATCCATTTCTGATTAAAATGTATTAATGAATGGGTAACAGACTAAGTTGCTGTGCAGGGAGTGCACTCAAAGAAAAGTGGGAGTTGCGCAAGGTTTTTTCTCTGGCCTGTGTTGGTCAGTGTAGTTTCCACCATAAGATGAAATATAGCTGCTGGATCAGCAAGTAAGCTGATGACTGCAAATTGTTTTCTCTATTTTATGAAGAACTTTGACTATGTAGCCGCCATTACTGTGTGGGCAAAATCAACTGGTCCACAGTTTTTGTGTAGACAAATGGAACATGTACTTTGGCAAAACCATTGTTAAGAAACAAGTTGTTTTGTGGTCACAGATACTGAAGTATATCAAGATAAAGTCTAGGTATCCTAATTCAATGAATTTCTCATTCAGTATATGTGCAGAAGCAAAGCATGGTAAGGCCATGGAAGATATAGGTTATATATTTAAAAATCTCACTACTATGGATGAAAAACGACTTGTCATTTTATAGGATTTACATTTGACTTGCTCTAAAATAGTTATTTTTTTGTATTTAGTGTCTGATAGCTAAGAATCCTTGACATATGCCAACGAAAGCATTACAGAGTAAGGGAAATCTCTCATAACAAGATGAGCAACTGCAGGGTCTAAAAAGAAAATAAGGAAATATTTGGATGATATGCATAAGTTTAGAAAGACTGCTATTAAGCAACTGTTTTGTTTACTAACTTCAAGGTGCAATAACTTTCAGCACAATCATGTAGGCAGCAGAAGGTAAAAGTGATAGTTACCACACACAGGGAGTTGTGAAAAGAAAAAAATTACCAGTGATCCTGTAGTGGTATTAGAGATATTACAGTAATTGTTTGAAAATTTGTATGAAGCAGAGAAATTTGGAAACCAACAAAAAATGCAAATGGAGATATTTATGGAAGACTTAACTCATTCCCTCCAATAGAGCTCTTTTGAGTGTGTACCTTTAACTCCCAGTGGGTGTGGCTTCAACCTTTAAAAATGAAGTCATCACCATACAGTTCTAACAAATACTAATTGACAGAGGTCATATATTAGTACACTTCTGTTTGCCATCAAGTATGCTTCAAGTTAAAATATTCTGATCCCATGTATGTAGCATGGTTTTGGAATTATTAATGCAAATATGAGCAGGCAATATTTAAATCTAGAGGTGCAGTAGAAGGTAACTGCAGAAATGCCTGGAGATGTAACTTGGATTTAATGAGTTAATTATGCCAAGATTAGAAGATTATGAACCTCAACAACTCATAGTTAAGATAGGAGGGAATAAGATAAAAATGGTAATATATAATAGATCTGCAGGGAAGTCTCCAGAAGCAGATATAGTATTCCTGTGGAAGTTTGGAAGATAGAAAGAAAAATGTGATAAAGGTCTGGAAGATTTTGTTTAATAGTATCTTAAAAGGATGGAAAGAATCCGTGTCTTGGAAGAAAGCTGGGAAGGCTTAATTACCCAAAGAGGGTAAATATGTCCGACTCAGCCACATATAGACCCATTTCAATTTTAAACCACGATTATTAAGTGCTTGTATATATTAGCTAAGTGAATTGCAAAGGTGTTGCCAAAATTGATAACTATGGATCCTTATGGTTTTGTGGAGTAGAGACACGTTTGACAATAGTAACAGAACAATGATTATCAAATGGGAAGCAGAGTATAAGAAAATAACAGTGCTGTTAGTGGGACTTTATGCTGAGAAAGTATTCAAAAATGTAAGTTGGGATTTTATGAGTAAGACAATTGAAGCTTTTTCATTTCCTGCTGCAAGAATAAAGTTGATTGGAAACAAGAATTGAAGTGAAAGGGTTCCTCTCTGCTAATTTGTTTCAATAGAGGAACCATGCCAGGGGTTCTTTCACGTTTGTTTTTTGCTTTATATTTAGAGCCATTGGCAAAGCAAATATAAGAGATTCAAAAATTATTTGACAAAATTGGTATGGTAATCAAGAAAAGCTGACTTTATTTTATACTTGATATCATCTAGAAAAGGACATCTCAGTATTGTGGAATATTTTGAGACAGCCTCAAGTGTTTTTGGGATATAAATTTAATGAAGATAAAGCAAAGATTATAGATGTAAATTATATACTCCATAATATTTATGACTGCATAAGATGAAGTATTTAGGAGTATGAATTAAAAAGACTTCTTTTATGGAAGATATGTTGGAAGAAACTTCACAAAAGCTAATGCAAAAACGTAGAAACTGGAAGCTCTTTTTATGGATAGGACAGTAAGGTACAAGCAATGAAAATGTTTAGTCCCTTTAGTTTTATATACAGGTTCGGCATTTTTTTTTATCAACAAAAGAAGTTGTGGACAATTAATAAAGAGATGAAGCAATTTTATCTGGAAAGAGAAGAGGACAAGATTTAAATGGGTTATGTTAATCCTTCCAGTAGGACAAGGTGGTTTAGGATTGCCTGATTTGAAGAGATACGGTTTAGAGCTATACAGTTAAGACTCTTGTACATAGCTCAAGCTGAAAGTTATAATTCAAAGTGGCAAGGAATGATTGGGGAGGGGGTCAAGAAATTAGTAAGTTGGACTTCAGATCCAGATCATTAAGTAGAAGAATAGCATCCATACAGAATGGTATGTTCATAAAATTGCAGAAACTGTCCTAAGAATTAAGCCAAACCATGATTTTGTCAATAGGGATGACTGCAAGTAGGTGTACAGAAAATAGGTAAGAGTGGGCTGGAATTTACTGTAGAAAAATGCCAAAGGAACCAAGGCATTGGAAGCAAATAACTACAGAGAGAAGGGTAATAGAGTGGAATGAGGCCAAGAAAATGATTAGACTGCAGACTGCCTTTCTTACCGGAGATTAATATTGTAGATTCCTTCCTCTTTCTTTTTGCCTATACTAAGTGAAAGGCCTGTGGAGTTTTTAGTTGAATGTCGAACAGAAGCTGCTATTAAAAAAGGGATAATTAGTGAGGCTTCCAAAATATTGCATGCCAGCTTTGAGTCAGTCAGAGGAGGTTAGAAAAGATTGAGAAGAGAGCCTGGAAAAGCAATTTATAAGGGAGCAATGGAGGGACATGTTTATGGCTCAACGGTACACAACAAAGTCCAGAAGGTTTAGATTTTTTTGAAAGTGTTTGCATATGTGTGTTTACTCCCCAAACAGACATCAAAGGATTTTTCCTCGGAGATTTTTCCTCGGGTAGAAAGCAGATGTTAGATATCTGATGGGGCAGAAAGAGCTAACTGGGAACATATGTTTTGGGACTATATAATGAGATTGCAGATTTTAAAAATTCCCTACAGAGTACTGTGTCAGGAATAGTGGTTAAGCAAATAGCTGTAATTAAGAAAAGGATTCTTTTGAGCTGGGACACTAGATCTGAATTATCTAGAACATATTAAGGCCTTAAGTGTAATTCTGTTGGCTGCCAAAAAAAGCAAATACTAGGAAATGGAAATCGAAGCTAAACCAAATGTATTTGAAGTACTGAATATTGTAAAGGAGATAAAGAACTGGAAGAGGGATCTCTTAAAAAAAAAAAAAAAAAAAAAAAAAAAAAGGGATGGAGTAAATCACACAGAAATAAGTGGAAATTGTGGTAGCACTACATGCAGGATAATGTGATAATGTTAGAGTAGGCGTGAGGTATAAGGGAGGGCAAATGTTGAACAATTTATGTAATGTTGGACTGATAGTTATATATAGAGTGATCACTTAATGTATAATGTATGTAAATGTAAAAAAATTTTAATATGGTTGTTTTCTGTCTGTCCAAAGACTTTTTGATTTATAATGCCATGTCAAGAATCGACCCTATTCTTAAATCATGGTATAAAGTTCATGAATTTAGTATTGTTTCACTCTTTATTAGCCAAAAGAGCTCTTTGCCACAACTGCTATGTGCACAGGATCGACTCCTGTAATTCATATGGAGTTGCGTGTATTGTTCGTATATCCATGTACGACTGTAGCTTATTTTTTATTAGACCATTTGGTCCTACTGCTATTGGAGCTGTTCGGGGCATCTTCTCCATTTGGATTGCCAGCTGGCTTAGGTATCTCTTTTTCACACTGCTCACATTTCTTCCTGCAGATCCTGGTATTTTTTGACTATCTGTCTGAATAAGGAACTGTAATCAGTATGTAATTTCATTGATCAGTGTTACCTTTGTCTTTTTTCATAGATCTCTGCATCTAGATTTCTTGCTTCTGTTTATGAACAATTTTTAATTTATTTATTTTTAATTTATATTTGTTTACTGGGGGAGTCCGACTGGGCAATTTCCCCATTTCAGCAGAGGCTCAGGAAGAAAAGCTCCAAACTGTACAATCTTAACCATACAGAAAATACGCTTAGTTTACATGCAAAATATACATTGCAAGACTGACATAGAGAAAAACATCATTCAGTACAGGAAATCACACATACAAATATACTTCAGAAATATTCTTGCAAGATACGTAAAATAAATCCTTCATAGAAATTTGAGGAGAAAGTAGTTAGAGGGAAATTAGTCCTCATCTCCCATTCAGGAATAATTGTAAGATCAAGTGAAACACTTGTCAGATAGCCAAAATGACAGTATCTGGATGAATATGTATGGAATATGTGCAATAGCCTGTGTGAGGTGTCTAGTGTGTACAGTAAGGTATTGGATATAGTGGGAGGTTAACCTGGGTCGGAGCAGTACACTTCCAAGAGCTGGTTAAGTAGGTCCGGAGAAGGTTTTTTAAAGTTATGTTTATTATCTAGGAGCTGGATTTCCAGAAGAAGGATATTTCATATTTTTGCAATGGCACTAGAGTACAAGGATCACCTAAACAATTCTTGCTTTCAGATATTTCAACTAGGGCTTTGTTGGTGGATCTTGGAAGACAATCATTACTGTAGTGATTTAATAGATCTTATAGGGTTGAGGGTTTTTGTGGTGGTATAGGACCTCAAGAGCAATTGTAAGCTGGTTATAGGTCAGTAAATTTGGTAGTTCCAGCCAGGTTTGTTGTTTACGGGCTAGGCAGTGGTGGGTCCTGAAAGCTGAGTCAATAGCAAACTTTGCATTTTTGTTATAACAGCTGGTTAATTTGTTTCTCTCATTTGTTTAGGTTAATTAGTATGGGGGAAGGATAGAGACTTGTAGAGAGTAGGCGGGTTTTTGTGATGATGGCTCTACTGTTATTGGTGAGGTAGTCTATGCATCTATAGAGGGTGCCGAGTTTTTATGAACTTGGTTAATCTTTGTGCTATACGTTTGTCAGATCTCATGTTATCTATGATAAGCCCTAATAGTTTGGTTTGTAAGACTGGTGAGATGTGGGTATTGTTAGAGTATTTTAAATGGGGTTGGGGTGGGATCTGTGGCTTTAGAGGGTTGATAACAATGTTTCTATAGCAGGAAAAGATTCTTGAGTAATTTTCTGCTGACGTTGAAGAGAGGGGGCTGAGTATATTATTGTAGAGTCATTGGCGTTCTGCACTGGATTCGCATGGAGGGTGGCTTTGTGCAGGTCCTTAGTAAATATGGTAAAAAGGAGAGGTCCAAGGATGGATCCCAGTGGGACACCTAAGGTAACTAGGAGGAGAGGAGAGGAGATAGAGAGTTTTGCCATTTTACGGCTTGTTGATAGGTTTTGAACCATGATAGTGTGGAACAACTTAGGCTGAGTTCTGAGAGTACAGTTAGGAGTTTGGAGTGTGGGACTGTATTGAATTGTTTGGAGAGATTGTTAAAGATAGTGGAGACCAGGTTACTGCTGTTCCATTGTTGATTTACCGTGTTAGAAAAGCTAACATGGGCTGTGGTGGTGCTATAATTGGGTCAAAAGCTATGTTGTGTGTTGGCCAGGAGATTATTAGTTAGGAAGATGGTTTAGAATTTGGGAATGTATGCATTTCTCTAGAATTTTTGACAGGAGGTCCGGTAATTCGATAGTTTGGTTGAGTTGCCACTTTTATGAAGTAGCATTATGTGTAAAAAATTTCCAGTAGGTTGGGATGTACTATTCAAAGACTGACCTATTTATTAATAGGGAAATGGGGTGAGAGATGGTCTTGGATGCAGTTTTGAGGTATTCTGCTGGGAGTTTGAGCTGCTAAGGTTGTGGGTTTAAGTTTTGTCAAGTTGTTATAGATTGTTTTGGTTGTACTGGTTGTAGGGAGAAACAGTTTTGATGTATTGTTGAGGTGTTGGGATTAGGATATTTTGTGGGGGAACAGGTGTTTGTGAGGTTTAAAATGGATTTGGTGAAATATTGGTTAAAGTGAGTGGGAATATCATCTGTGGTAGAAGTGATATTTGGGGGTGGAGTAGTTGTTTGCCCTTGTAGGATTTTCATGCCTGCCCCGAATTTTTGAGGGTTAGTTTTGTGTTTAGTTTCGATATCTAAGTAGTGATTCTAACTTTTTTTGATCTTATTTCTTTGTTCGAGGTTACACCTCTCAACCTCTTAGAGCAAGAAATCTGGACAGAGCCATAAGTAAAAGTGGGACAAAGGCCCAAAATTAGGAACAATTTTTAAATGTTGCTCTTAGAAACTTAGAATGTTGAAAGAATAAGAGGTTATGCATTAGCGTTAGTTCTCTATATTACATGAAGTCTGAAATTCAAATATATCGTTATTTTCTAACTTCAGTCTTAAATGATTTGCCAGCAAACAATTTTATGAAATACAGGCCAAAAATGTGTGGCACAAATCTGGTAATTCTGCAAAAATCTGTACAGTTGAGAGGTGTGTTTGAGGTTTATCTGTCTGTGTTAGTTTTGTTGTGAAGCATCGCTTCCCATGCCTTATCTCTGTGTTTTAGTAAAATTCAAGTACTTTTGGTGAGCCAGGGGCCATAGCTGAACTTTGTTCTAACTATTCTGGTAGGGGCAAGGTAACTTAGTATGCTCAGAAAAGTACAGTTAAAGTATTCTACGGCATTGTCTAAGGGGAGATCTGAGAGAGGTGACCAATTGCAGTGAGTTAGTATGATTTTAAAGTCTCGGGGTTTGAAATTCTTTGGATAATGAATTTATTGTATGGTGGTTGTTTTTATAGGTTTAATTTGTTAAAGTATGAATGTAGGGAGGTGGTTCTTGAGCGTGACATGGAGGGAACCAGAATAGTGTGATAGGTAAGGGCGGTTTGGAAGAATTCAGTGTAGTACAGACTGTCTCTTGGTTGACTTCTCTTCTGCTGAAAGTATTGATTAATTGTGAAAAGTCGAGGAGGTTTATATGATTAGTGGGGAGTTACAGGTTGACCAGTCTCCTAGCATAACTGTTCCTTCGGGGAGGGTATGAGATGCCCAGTGAGGATGGATTCTAATAAATGGATGTTGTTCCCAGGGGGAATATATGCTATGATGTTTAGAGGGTTTTTTTTTTTGCATTGATTTTTAGTTTGGTGAATAGTCTCTATTGCTGAAGAGTAGGGACTTCAATGTCTGTAATGTCTAAAGTAAGGTTGTTTTTGAAGAGTAGGGTGATACCCCCACCTCTTATGTGCTCTGTCTTTTCTGAGTATATTGTAGCCTGGAGGAATTAGTTTATCTTTATTATGTGGCTTTAGCAAGGTCTTTTCAAGAACAACTATATCAAGGGAGTAAAGTGACAGAGCTGCATGCAATTCTACTGTCGTGTTTAGAATGCTTCTTGTGTTGATATTGAGAATTAGGAGGTCTACTGTTTTTCTGATTGAGTATATTGTGTGTGCTGCTTGGTTGGCATTGGTGTTAGATGTTGGGCTTGGATTTGGGTGTATATCGCCACCTAGTATTAGTTCAGATACTATGTAGATGATAGCCAAAAGGTATTTAGATATGTATTTATCATACTGTAGGGAGATGTGGGCTTTTGTTTGGCACTAGGGAATTATAAGTGGGACCATATCTAAGTGCTGTATGTTGTATAATGGAGTGATTAATAGTATCGTTGGATGATCCTATATGATGTACACTTCATCTTTCTCTCTAATGCTTCATGTTTCCAATGCTTCTCAGCTACATCTGTATTGCAGTTTTTGCGTAATCCCCAGTGTAATTGTCTTATCCTGTTATTGTACCTTTCAGTGTACAATCTTACCTATACAGAAATATAAGACCCTTTGCCATGAGTGTATCTCGCACTGCAATATGTGCAAATGTTTCCAGTTCTTTTTTTTTTCCTTCAAAACCTACATTTGTCTGTTTCTCCCACATGTTCAGTGGACTTTGTAAATGAGCATGTACTTAGTCCACTATCCTGGGCTGCTATTATTACCCTTTTGTCTTTGTTTCAACTCACCTCTACTTAACTATTCCTATGTCATATCTTGATCAACATGAGATTATTCTGGGAGATCTCTATACTTGCTGCTATACTTATGGCTCTTCCACATTTTTCTCATCTGCTTCTTCACCTTATATTCTTTTTTATTTTTTGGCCCATTCAGTTGCTGTTTGATTTTCGTCTACTTTGTTTGATTTCCCTTCCTGCTTGACACCTACATGCTTCTGCTAATCTGAGCAGATAGGTTCATAGGTAAGTACTAGGCTAGCTGTCCTTGAGGGTTATTTTAAGCCTTGCCAATTTCCCTTTTTGTGCTTGAAATAGCCTATCCCTTTTGGTTATAGATTGTCCTTTCATGGTCAATAATTATATATTACTCCTACTGAGAATAACTGAGATCATACCATAAATAATTTGCGGGGACTCCTGCATGGGATATTGCATTATGAGCTGCCTCTCTCTATTGGTAGTACAAGGGGGCAGTCCTTTGGTAATGTTGGTTTCCCTGTCCATAGATCTCAGTTACACTTGAATACGGATACGTGTAAACTTTGTTTTATGTGGATGGGAGTCTGTTCCACAGCAGCAGTGTCCTCTGCAAGATGTGTCTGTCCTTCCAAACTGTTCTATGAATGTTGTAGAAGAGGTTTAGATCCCTGGACTGAGTATTTCTGATGCCATTTGAGTTGCTGATGTGCAGTAAATCCATCAGTATTGGGTCATCTTAGACTTCCTCTCCATGTTTTAAAACTTTCACTGTTTGGATCTATTGAGGTAAGCAGGTATGTATGCAGTCCTATGAATGTAGATCTGTATATCTAATCAATTTTGAAGAGGCCCATATATATATAATCTTGATATACACTGATTTTTATACAATATTGATAAGTGTGAACATTGTACTTGTTTTCCTGTCCCAACTGATCCGATACCTTTTGGGGCCAGTCAGTGACACCAAAATTGTAAGAAAGAATCGGAAGAGCAAATTGGCTTATATCTTGCTTTTTAATTCCTAGATGTCAGGGCTGTTTTTAATATTGGGTGTAGTCTTCTGAAGTATTTCTTACTGAGGTTTTTTTTTTCACATTTGCTCATGTTTTATTGCCAATCCTTCAATTCTCAAACATTTTTACACTCCCTCCTGTTCAAGCTCCTGTATATTGCATTCCTGTGCCAAACTGTTTTCTTAGTACTGCAACTTTCCTGCTTTAAGCGTTGCTTTTGTACATTTATCAAGACCAGATGACATCCTTGTATCATCTGAAAAAGTTTTAACCCCTTGCAATTAAGCTTTCAGTTTCTCATTTGATGAACTGCGCTTGAAAAGCAGATGAGAAGTCTTTAAGCAAGGCTGTTTTCTGGGAGCCAAATTTTAACGGTGACCTAATCCATTAAGTAAACAGCATAATGGGTAAGGCAAGACAAAAACAGTGGTAACAAAAAATCATCCTGCAATATCTCCATCTGGATTTTTATTCCTAGGGTAATAATTTGCCCTATATCATGGCTTAACTGCAGAGTAGTTTGCCACTGTGTCATAGTCACTGTAATATAATTAATCAGTATAGGATGTATCTTGCACATCTGTAAGCACTCATTTATCCCTGAATATGGTATGTTGTGAAATGCTTTTTTGTAATCTGTCCATGCCATACTTAGATTCTTCCCCAAATTACAGTTCTCTATTATGGCTTATTTAACAACAGATGGATCCTTTGTTTCATATGACTTTCTTTTATTATCCTTTTGTTGTATTCCTATGATTGAGGTTTTTTTTAATGTCTACAAACTGTGCATCAATTCCAGTATATAGTTTGTTTGTACATCGTTGGAAAGCAAGTTAGGGTTTGTAGTTTTTAGGATGGCTTGCAGGTTCATTCTTAAGGAGGAGTATCATTTTTCCTGTTAACCAGGTTGGTGTCTGTTCAGGATGCGCATATAAGTAATTATTGCTCATGGCTAAATATCTGTGGAAAGATGCTAATACTTTTAGTGAGAAAGATGGGTACTGCATATGGGCCTGGGGTTTTCCAGTCAGGAGATTTTCTAAATTTTGTTTCATTTTCTCTAGCCATTGCTTCATCCCTTTTCATATCCTGTACATTTAAATTCTTTTTCTTTTAATTTTTTATCCGTTCAGCATTTTTATGTTCCACAGGGTATTCATAAATATTTCTCGAAAATGTGCCTGTCTTCTTTTTTACTGGTGTTTTTATTCCTTTTCTTTTGTTTTCCAGTTCTCTATAAAACTTTTTTGTGTCATCAATTAATTGCATATTTTGAACTTGTGGCATCAAATATAAGGGAAGTCTTCTCAGTTTCTACCTGTGCTGATTATCTTTAGCTTATTATTTCCAATAGCGTATGATAGATCCTGGTCTGTTCTGATACTGTAAGTTGCTTTTATCATGTATTAAGTAGTTTTGTTGATCTGTTCCCTCTTCTGTATTCTCACAGTGACACTTGTCTTAATTGCTTTATAGTTTTTTCATGATAATTTAATAAAAATGTTTAAGGATTAAAAAAAAAAAAAAAAAACAATGCACACTAACTTGCACTTTGTTCTGAACTTATTACTGGTTACTCATTTCAAACTAAATATAATCTGTCACAAATGGCTATTCATTCGCTGAGCCAGTTAGCTTTAGAATCTGACAGAGAAGAAAAAACTTTGTGGAAATTATTGAAAAAAAAATTAATTCGGGTCTAGAACATTCTTTGTGTCCTGTTGTCAGTGGTAAGAAGAAGCTGTCTGCTATACTAGTAATGGGACTAAACTCATTTTATGCAACCTTTTTTGGGGTGGTTGAAGGTTTCTGTCACACTATGGATTTGGGCTGTTTGACATGCCTAGTACTCATTGTTTTGCCAGTGACTGTCAGGTGCCGTGCTTTTGTAACCACACACAGGCTTGCATGATATTACTAGACATGAGGGATGTCTGTTGACATGCCTCTTTCTGGAATTGCACAAGAGTCTTCCAATGTGTTCTAAACAGTGCCACTTTCAGGCTAGTGCATTACCCTGTGGCCTTTCAGGTACCACTGTTTTTTGCCAAGTTTTTCATGCTGTCTTGGACATGTAATAGTGAGGGATATTCCAGAGTTAAGATATTTAGACTACCAGCTCCTGATTTCCTGCATTAGTTGTAGTCAGAAGTAATTTTTGATTAAGTAGGGCTATTTACTTCCTGGAATTAAGTGTGCAGTTTCCAGTCAGTCACTTCTAGCCAAGTTGAGGACCTGGAATTTCATGGCCTGGTGTCCTGGTTGAGTTAATGTCAGAAGAAAAATTCAAGCGAGTCACATCTGCCCCAGGTGATGAAAAACTTCTTTATTTGCAGCTAACCAGATTACAGCAGCATGTTGGCCAAGATGATCTCAATCTGATCAGCTTGTTTACTGACATCAACTTTTATACTTTCCTGTTACTAGCCAAAATAGCTTTTGTTACATTTCTGACAGTTGGCTATGAAAAACATCTAGGATCACAAATGACCTCAGAAAAGAATGCTTTACCTCAAAACCACAGCTAGTGTAGAATGTTTACCTCAAAACCACAGTTAGTACAGAATGTTCAAAAAGGTACAGCATACTTAGTTCAACAGTGGTAGCTGGAATTTTCCACAGCCTGCCTCAGTAAATAGAAAACATATGTTATTCAAGTTCATAAGCAAACTAAATCTATCATAGGTAAAGCCCATCTTTAATAAACATGGTTCAATGACCTTTTCTTACCAACACTTCAGCAAATAGCATATTCATTTTGCTAGATGGGAGAAAGAGACAAATAACAGTATGTTTTAAAACTTTTTCTCTTAACATTTCCCCCCTCAAAACACTTTTATTTGTCTTTTTATTTCAGCAATATATGGTAAAAACTAAGTTTTTCTTTGCATACATTACTTCATTTGCAAGACAAACTTTTAAACTTCAAAACATTTGCAAAAGTCACATTTCAATGTATTCACTTTCACCAGTCTGTTACAACTGCTGGTACATTGTCTTTGTAACAGCAGTATCAACCAGTCTTTGTAGAAGACCTCTGATACAGGGTATACAACAGCAACCACATACCACCATGATAGCCACAGCGACTCCGACGGACACCAGGAAACTGCTGATGAGATGACTCCATTTTCCAAACCACGCTTGTGGAAAGTCTTTAAAGGGATTATTTACCCCAGAGTTCTCTGCCAATTCTTCGGATAACATCTCCAAACCTTTCAAAGCTCGAGTGATGCTTCCATCAGGGGCAGTGCTGTTCGGGAAGTATGTACAACAGAAAGTCCCAAACATCCTGCAAACTCCTCCTTCTTTGGCCAGGAGTATATCCAACGCAATTCGATTCTGCCATGCCACCTGCGAAGTGGCCTCCAGTTGTTCAGCAATACCTTTTAATGCATCTTTGGTATAGTTCACAAAAACGCTGCTGGTTATAGTAAATGTAGTTGATCCAGTCCACATTCTTATTGGGTTGAATCCAGACAAAGATGGATGCAAAACCAGCTGCTATTTGGTTTATTGCTTTGTATTCATCAGGCACGCCTCTTGGTACTCCAATGCTATCGATGTAGACACCGCTATCGAAAGATTGCTTCGGTGCCTCTCTTTTTCTCTTATTCAACCACCTCGGCTTTATTTCAGGTTCTCTTAAGAAATTGCTTGCTGGAACTGGGAAAATGTAGAATGGCAGAATTAACTTTACGAGTGCACAAGTTCCTTTCCAGGGAATCATAAGCCTTGATCCGAGTTTGTTGTCTCCACATAACCACCAAATGTCTGCTAAACTGTGAGTTTGGTTCTCCAGAAATGGATTCTCATTGCCATTCACAGCAACATTGCAATAGTTCTGTCCCATAGTGCCATAATTCTTTCCTGTGCCATCTCTGGAAATGCACATATACGAACCTGGATAGGAAATCGCTGTAGGCGGTTTCTCAACTTTGCTTATGACTGGAAAACGCTGAGTTTCATTTTTGCATTTATCTTCGGTTTTGTTGAAGAATAACTTTAACAGACATGTCAGACTACCTTCAGCTTGCATCAATGGGACTGTCGCTAGTTGCTGTTTACCTTCAGCATAAGAAACACAGTTCTCACGATGTACTTCTCGGGTACTATATCTAACCCAAGATAACCATTCATTATGGTGTACGAATCCCGTCTCGAGTAACAATTGTTCTTCTTCTGTGAAGGCAAAATCTGCTTTACTTGTAGCATTTTTAAGGCTTTGTACTTTAAGTTGGAGGGTCCCCAAAGGATCAGTTCCAACTGGAAGAGACACTCCGATTCCATATACTCCTGAATCACTTTCTTGTGGTGACACAATGGTTATAGTAATTACTTCGGTACCTTGGAAATGCGCAATTTTTATTCTTTGTTGCCTGCTTTTATCTTTCTCTGGTATCACTGCACCACTTGTTTCCCATCCATTCACATCTGTTGACCACCAAACATTTGACCAGGACGTACAGTCTCTATTGCACAAGTATTTTTCACGAGTCAAGAAATCATTATTGTTCCATTTAGAACAGTCCAAAATTCCTTCACAAAGTTTTACCTTGAACACAGTAGTAACACCTGTTTGTGCTTGCAGCACCACCATTCCTTTTTCTCTCACAACTGTTCCTTCTCGTATGGACATATTTACTTTCACCACCAAAATCATCATCAAGTACCAGTTGAACATGGCCATCCTTCCTTTGTAGTCAGACTTTGCGTTCAGGGGTCCGATGGAGTCTGACCAACATCAATGGTAGAAGGAAAAGTCTTAAGTTTTTTACAGTGGGTGATATGAATCCACAAAGTCCTCTCTGTGATCTTTACAGCCGTAGGTATCGAAATAAGTACTTGATATGGGCCTTCCCACCTGGGGGATGACCAATTCTTTCTCTTCACAATTCGGATCCACACCCAGTCCCCGGGTGCCACGCTTAACAAGGTTTCACTTCTGGAATCTGCAAAGGGGTCATTGTTTACAAGAGACTTGACATTTAGCAGCTTTTTCATATAATCCGCTAGATCCTCACCCCCCCCCCCCCTCACGTTCCACTGGCAACAATCCTTGCCACTGCGGGACGTAATGTGGTCTCCCAAACAAAAGTTCAAATGGTGTAAGTCCTTTGTAGGAGGGTGAGATTTGCATGTACAGGAGTGCCAATGGAAGGCACGCAGTCCAGAATCTATGTGTTTCTGCCATCAGTTTGTGGACTTTACTCTTCAGGACACCATTGTGTCTCTCCACCAGTCCAGCTGACTGCGGATGGTAAGCACAATGGTACTTGAGATCAATTTGAAACACTTGACCCAACTTCTGCACAATCTGGTTTACTAAATGAGACCTATTATCACTATAAATGTGCCTTGGAAGGCCAAATCGGGGAATTATTTCTGTTGTCAAAAGCTTTGCTACTGTGTGTGCATCAGGATGCTTTACTGGAAAAGCTTCTACCCACTTAGAAAAAGCATCAATTGTAACTAGACAGAACCTTTTTCCCTCTGAAGGTGTCAACTCAATAAAGTCCATACAGTGTGTGTGGAATGGATATGGACGGGTAGGGAATGCCTACTGAGATTTTTTAACTCCCCCCTGAGCATGATACTTTGCACGTAATAAACAAGATAAACAGAATTGCTTTGCATAAGTTGAAAATCCTTTACACCGAAACACCTTAGACACTATTTGAACCATTGTCTGTACTCCTACATGGGCAGGTCCATGGCTAACCAATGCAGCATACCTAAAAAGGTTTGAGGGTAATACCATTTTGCCATCTGATGCCCTATACAACCCATCCTGTTGAGTGATACCATATTTCACCCAACAACATTTTTCTTTCTGTGTTGTCAATGTTTGCATTACTTTTAGTGTCTCTAAGTCTAAGAGGTGTCCGGGCTCTAAATCATTGTCATGTAAAAGCAATCATTTTCTTGAGCTGCCTATTTTACAGCCATATCAGCAAAAGCATTTCCCCTGGAGACAGGATCTTTTTTGTTAGTATGTGCGGAACATTTACATATCGCTATCTGAAGTGGTACTTGCACCGCATCTAACAACTGTAAAATTAAATCTCTGTGATTTATTGGTTTGCCTGTCGCAGTAACCATTCCCCTATTCTTCCATTGTTGAGCGAAAACATGTACAGTAAAGACAGCATATTGACCATCTGTATAAATTGTCACTTTTTTACCCTCCCCTAAGGTACAAGCTCGAGTCAAAGCCACTAACTCAGCTGCTTGTGCAGAATAAATGTTTGACAATCCTTTTGCTTCCAAAACTTCACTTTCTGTGGTGACAGCATACCCTACTAGTGTTTTTTCCTACAGTGTCCTTCTTTGCTGATCCATCTACAAACAAAACAAGATCAGAATCTACCAACGGAATATCCGTTAAATCTGGTCGGGGAAGTACTTTGTCATGAATGCTCTCTAAACAAACGTACCTTCTTCTGGAGTCGGCAAAAGTGTCGCTGGATTAAGAGTAGTACATCTTTCTATGGTCATATGTGGCTGTGTCAGCAGCACTGTCATACACGTCAAATGTTGACTAGGAGATAAAAAGATTATCTTATCTTGCAAAAGTATAGTAGCTACTGAATGTGGAACTCGCAATTTTAATGGGTGAAACAAAACTAATGATGCTGAGGCTTGCACTGCCATGGCGGCTGCCACTACAGCTTGAACACAATGCGGCAATGCCCTTGCAACAGGATCTAATCTGGAGAAATAAAAAGCTATCAGTCTCTGTTTATCCACATGTACTTGAACCAGAACCGAAGTCATATATCCTCCCTTACAATCAACCATTTGTACAAACTGCTTAGAATAGTTCGGAAAACCCAAAACAGAGGATCCTGCTATCAATTGCTTAATTCTATTAAATGCTTGTATTGCCTTATCTGTCCACTGTATATTACTTTTAGCTGCCATGGGAGTGTCATAGATCAGTGCGGTCAATGGCCCTACTTCTTCAGCATAATTAGTAATCCAACTTCTACAAAAATTAGTCACACCTAAAAATGACATCATCTCCCGCTTAGTCGTAGGCATAGGTGCTTCAAGAATTTCTTGTTTTCTTTTATTTTCCAGTTGTCTACCTTCCTGCGAGATTAAATAACCCAAGTACTTTACTTGTGCTTTCCACAATTGTAACTTATCTTTATTTACTTTATGTCCTTGCTCAGCTAAAAAACTAAGAAGGGCTAGGGTATCCTTTTTACAACTTTCCTGCGTGGGTGAGGCCGATAAAATATCATCTACATACAACAGAACCTGGCTTCCCTCTGGTGGAACAAACTGAGCTAACTTCGCAGCCATTTCATGTACAAATATTGTCTCTCACAATAACCCTGTGGCAATCTGGTGTATGTGTATCTTTTACCTTGGAAAGTGAATGCAAACCAAAATCTACTCTCCTTGTGTAGTGGTATGGAGAAAAAGGCATTGCTTATATCTATGACAGAAAAATATCTGTGCTGAGGTAGTAAATCATTAAGTAATGTATAGGGGTCAGGGACCACTGGTGCTCTTGGGATCACAGATGAATTAACTGCTTGTAAATCCTGAACCAACCTCCATGACCCATCCGGTTTCTTTACAGGAAACAACGGAGTATTGCAGGGTGAATCTGGGCATTCAACAAGAATTCCTACCTGTTTTAGCTGTTCAATAACTGGTTTAATTCCTTCCTCCGCTTGCTTACTTAACGGATATTGGTGCTTACGAGGTCTAATACCTGACTCTGCAGTTATACAAACCTCACCTGCTGTTTTCATTAATCCTACATCTCCTTTACCTTTTGACCATAAATCTACAGGCAAGGCACTTAATGCACTATCTTCCTCTTGAGTTAGGAGGATTTGTCATGCCATTTCTGTTTTGTCATCCCTGAGGTGCACTCTTGGTCGTGCCCAAGTCACCCAATTTAATCTTTGTACCTGGATCTGTTGATCTTTCAACTGACTTTCAGACATTGCGTTCCAAATCGTTACCTTTTTCGCCAAATCTACCCAATGTGTCCCCACTGCTTTAGTAACTGAGATATGTGGGCTATAACTTGAGCGATATAAAGAACTCATTTCCTTAATCAAAGTACAGGTTACTACTGTATTACCTTGCGTATCCCAAAACATATCATTCAAAATTATCCTTGCACATTTGTGCTTAAAGAATTCTTTTTCAAATTTTTTATCTGGACCAGGGGCCTTATAGAACATTGTACAATGTAAGTGCGCCGCAACCTGCGGTGACCTGCTCCTAAATTTACTTAGAGCTAGATTGATCAACTCTGTATCAACCCTCCCCGGGCCATCTGAAATCAAGTCTAGGCTATACCAGTAAAACAAGTCTTGTACTCCCTGTACTACTAAGCCATCTGCTAACCTTTTTGCCTCAGTACCTTTAGGTGTGGGAATTGCCGCTATTCCAAACACATGCATCAAATCTCTTCCTAGCAAATTAACTGGACAAACTTTTGATATAATTACCCTACACCTAACAGTTTGGTTTATTTGCGGATCTGTGAACAGTAGAGAATGAGACAGTGGTTCCTTATAAATTTTCCCGTTTGCCGCTTTTACAAGGACAAACTCGTCTGTTTTGCAGTGCGGAGGCAGAACAGCTGGACCCAAAAGTGTACGCGATGCACCTGAATCGCATAAAAACTCCACTTTTTGTCCCTCAACCAAAAACTCTATCATGGGTTTCTGATCTAGATGCATAGCAATACCCAAATTTGCCAGATTTATGACTTCACAGTCACAATCCCGCTCTTCCATTAGAGTGTTCTGACATTCATCGTAGAGAGGGTCTGCCTCTTCATTATCCCCATAATGAAGATGGCGCCTTTCTTTACTATCATATAGTCATGCGGAGCCCTTGTTCGTAAGCTGTGGGGGATGTTGCCACTCTTCACAGTCGGCAACGAAATGCCCACGTCTACCGAATTTAAAACATTCTCCACGTTTTAACCTTTCCCTATAGGCTGAATGTCCACCCAGTTCATTTAACGTATCCCATTGCGGGCCCCCATGTTTTTTTATGCCACCACGGTGCCCTTGCCTCCTTTGGTCCTGTACTAAGAATATACCACCATCATCCCCTACTGCCAACACTTGTACTTTTTTTCTTTTTTAGATTAAAATGTCGCTCAGCATGCCATGCATATTCAAACAAAGGTTGCAGTCTACATGTTCTGTGATCTACCATGTGCTTAGTAATAAAACTACTTATTGGAGCCTTACAACCTTTAAGAAAAGCATTTTTCAATTGCTGTTCTACGGACTATCATTAGTCTGATCCTGCGGAATCATCATTCCACAATGGTTATTGAACACTTCTTGTCAGTCTTACAATATAATGATCCACAGATTCATCATCATTTTGGATGCACTGATTTATTACTGTCCAGTCTGCTGTTGGATGCCACTTATCAGAAATTCTCTTTAACACATCTGTGACTCTTGCGTCTAACACCCCAGAATTATGCTTTAATGTAGTGCCGTCATCTGCCTTACATGTCCAAGTACCACAAACTAAGTGCCAATCTGGGCCTAAGATTTGTCGCACTACTTGTTCTACTTCTAAACCATTTAGATGATAACTTAAACGCATACCAACTATGTCCTCAGAAAACTTTTGAAAATTAACCTTGGGATGAGGAATACCATCCGTAGCTAGTTTTATATCCTCTCTAGCCCAGGGACGATAAACTAAAATAGTTGGTTCTTGTCCAACATCTCCTGCTTGTGGGTTTGCAACTTGTATTAAGGGAAGAGCTTCTGAATGGTCAGAAAGTTTAATAGCCCAACGTCCTTGCCCTGCTGGTCCTGACCTTAACTGCATAGGTTGGGTCTACCTTTTGCAAAGCAACCTTAGGTACTATGGGAATTTGTGGGTAAATTGGAGGGGTCACAACATTTCCTTGAGCAGCTAATAACCCACCCTGCTGTACAGATCCCACATCTTCAGACTGATATTGAGGAGGTTCCCCCGGTATGGCCGCAGCAATTTCACCATACGGTGGGGAGGTTGCCTGCCTTTGTAGTGCACAAACTGTGTGCTCATCCTCCTTATCTAAAAATAAAGCTACTTTTCCACTTGGCACCAGTGATCCCTTTTGATTTATTTTCTCTTTTTCCTGACACTGTTTTTCTTTTATAGCTCATTTATTTGCTTCTTCTAACCATTTTTGTGCTTGGGGAAATCCCAATTGTCTTTGCTTTTTAGTTTTAGTTCCTGCATCTCTTTTCAAATCTCTAACCAATTTTGCACAGGCATTCTTATTCAGTGTACCATCAAAATCATATTTCAACTTCCACTTCTTCAAAAATTTAACATTATTTTTGTTTAAACTTTTCATATACTTAGCATCAACATTCAAACAGGCATCACTCTCACACTTGCAGCAACTTGAACCCATGTTTTCCTAGATTTCTTATTTTAGGACTGTATATTTTAGGACTGCATCAAAATTATTTTTACAGGGCTTAACAATTATTCCTACCCACCCTTAACTAAAAATAAAACCCCTGTCGACAAGGTTAAATTCAATTAAAAGAAAATTGTTTTTCATCCTACCTGTACCAGATGAGACTCTGTTTCCCCTTTTGGTTCGGAAACCGTCCCTCAGGGATCAGAGAGCGGCCGGCCTCTTTCCAACGACAAATCAGTCGGAGGGCTTTCCGTCGAGGGAATCTTAAGATGAGAAACCCTCACCTGCACAGGTTTTTCGGTCTCTCTGTCGGTCTGATCCGTATCTTCGTAGAGGTTTCCGTTCCGAAGGACCAAAATGTCAGAAGAAAAAATTCAAGCGAGTGACATCTGCCCCAGGTGTTGAAAAACTACTTTATTTGCAGCTAACCAGATTACAGCAGCATGTTGGCCAAGATGATCTCAGTCTGATCAGCTTGTTTACTGACATCAACTTTTATACTTTCCTGCTACTAGCCAAAATCGCTTTTGTTACATTTCTGACAGTTGGCTATGAAAAACATCTAGGATCACAAATTACCTCAGAAAAGAATGCTCTACCTCAAAACCACAGCTAGTGTAGAATGTTTACCTCAAAACCACAGTTAGTACAGAATGTTCAAAAAGGTACAGCATACTTAGTTCAACAGTGGTAGCTGGAATTTTCCACAGCCTGCCTCAGTAAATAGAAAACAAATGTTATTCAAGTTCATAAGCAAACTAAATCTATCATAGGTAAAGCCCATCTTTAATAAACATGGTTCAATTACCTTTTCTTACCAACACTTCAGCAAATAGCATATTCATTTTGCTAGATGGGAGAAAGAGACAAATAACAGTACGTTTTAAAACTTTTTCTCTTAAGTTAACAAAAGCAGGTTAAGGATAACGTTCTGCGCATCTTTGTCATCCATTTTGCAGGTGAGAGTTCTGAATTGGACTATTTAAGTCTCTCTGATTATAGTATCATTTTGCTAATGAAAACCTTCTGTTGATGTCCAGTTGTTGTAACCAGTGGAGGTTTCCTTTACTTATTAAGCCTGACACACACACACACACACACACACACACACACACACACACACACACACACACACACACACACACACACACACACACACACACACACACACACACACACTATGGTGATGAGTACTCCTCTAGTGGGTTGAGGACCCCATACTGATAGAAGGCAGATAAAACTCCTGTGGGCAGATGCTGTAGATAAGCCTGATTAGGCTTTAAGGGTTGCTTTATAGTCCTCCCTTGGAGAAGGAGCTAAAACCTGACCACCTTCCTGTGAAATTAGTCATTTTGTGGTCTCATACATTGGCAGAACAGGGCACAGTTGCATCTTTTGTAAGAAGCTGCAGTGTGGCTGTAGAAGTGGGCCATTGACTATAGCAACACTTTCATAGTGATTCGCATTTCTGTGTATATGTTGCCATGGCAGGGGGTTCCTTGTGCCACATTTCCCATTCTTTTGTATATAAGAGATCAGTTGTATGCAGTTCTGCTTATATTACTTGGACAAAATGATCCTTTGTTCTTTTCCAGTACTGACTTTAATTCTGTACTTGGTAGACACATTGAAATAAGGAGAGAACAAACCTCTTCTCACCTAGTCATGCCCTGAAAGATTGATTTTATGCATTCAGGGCCCTGACAATATAGTAGTCTAGGAGTGGAACCTTTTGTCTACTAGTCCATTCGACGGAGCAGAGGTGGTATGCTTGATAAAAATGTACTTCGTCACTATGCAATTGCAGTACAGTGGGGATCAGGGATATAATATGCCCTTTCCCCACTGTAGTGTGATCTCAGAGATGGTTTTTATTTGCAGGGTGGTGGTACAAGGGGGGAATTGCCTCCTGCAAAAAACATTGTAGGTTTCTTTTATTTTTTTTTTTTAAACCCCTTGTGGATTGATGTTTATTGTTTCAGTGTTTTGGTGTCAATCACTGGTGGATCATAAAGTTGTTTTTTTTTTAACCAAAGGTTACGTTTCTGAAGGTCTGAAGTGAGATTCTGTAGGTGATTGAAGTATCTCTAGGTTGAATAACATCTGACTTTCTACATCTGGGACTAGTTTCTACTTCTAATTCCACGGTCCCACTAGATTTTCTTTCTTGGAGTCTTGGAGGTGTTTCAAAATTCCTGGAAAACCAACTTCTGTGCAGGCATGCTCTAAGTGAAAGAGGTTCTCTGGTCAGAGTACACACAAATTTCAGAGTCTGTGAAGTGAATTACCATGTAAACCTTTTTCACCTGAGCCTATGCTTTTCCACATTTAATGTCCACTTGTTTGTCTTCTCAGCACATCATAACCCTGAGGACAGCAGAATTGTGATTTTTACTTTCAGTTTCTCAAGGATACTTTGCATCTTTATAGTCTTTCTCTCTGGAAATTGAACTGTATGATTAAGCTTGTCAAAGCTACAGGCCCCTTTATTTAAAATGTATTTCTTGTTAATGCAGCTGTGCTTA
Organism: Protopterus annectens; assembly: GCF_019279795.1. Lineage (NCBI taxonomy): Eukaryota > Metazoa > Chordata > Ceratodontiformes > Protopteridae > Protopterus > Protopterus annectens. Next base: position 365,443,450 of record NC_056749.1, read on the forward strand.
CATTATTTGCATTTCAGTTAAACCATTACTACTTCCTACATTACATGCATTTTCATTAGTCTTTTATAGCAGCATTCCTGCACTCTATGGTTCTATTACTTTCGCTGTAATAACGTAATAGTGTACTTCCCAGTGCATGCCTCTACTCATTTAATTTATTTTATTTATGGAGAGAAACCCCATAACGTGTATAAACACCTCAATCTCACTTCAGACCTTTACTAATCAGACCTCTCTGCAGCCAATCAGTATAATTGTGTAATAATTTTTGTGCCCCACAAACTTAGTAACAGTTTACACAATATTTCATTATCCGTCTTTTAGTCTTCTTTTTATAATGCAGTTCTTCACATTCTGTCTGCCAAAGTCCCTTCATGAGCACATAAGCATCCATGTTTATCACATTACCCTATGGAATGCATTGTGCTATGGCTGCAACACCACTTCTTTCGGCCCACTACTCCCCTTTAGGGTACATCTTTTCTGCACCATTTATTATGTATTACTATGTACCATTGTTAAAGTTTGTTGTAGCCTTCTTTTTTCCTTCATCAGTGTATGTCTCCGCACAAAGAACAACATAATTAACCTACCAAGTCTTCTTTATTGTTGACATAAATTATGGCTGAGTGCACAAGAAATTGTTCTACAAAACCTACCAAGTCTGCATAATGCTTCTGTTTCAACCAAAACTTCAGCTTGGCACTCATCAGAATGGTCTACAAGGGGCTGATGAAACTTCTAAATCGTCATACTTATTTCTTGAATCATTCCAGTATCTCTATCCTTTTCAGATGATAAAGCACAGTTGCAGGAGTAGTGTACTTAGCTCCCCAGTACATCAGTACCTTCTTCTGTATAATAGGACTCCTTGTTTGTAAACTTCCATCTGTTTTACTTTCATTGCCAGTGAGTATGTTCCTGCCTTCAGTCAGGATGTACTTCAGCCACCCATCAGAATAATGAGCAGGGGATGAAAAAAAGCTAATGTCTCTAGTCATGCATATTTTTCAGAAAATTCCAGCATAAGTCATTTCATTTTATAAACACAGTAGATATTACTGGTGCATTTGTTTCACCCTGCACATCAGTCTCTTACTCTACATAATCAGTCTCCCCATGCTGTTATGCCCACCAGGACTAGGCATTTCCAGTTGTATGCCCTTAGTATTACATAAAAGAGAGGAAAATGATCTTTCTGTCAGGTTACCACTCTTTTCCTAAAGTTTGATCTATGTACAATGCCCCTTGATAATAAATAGTAGCTTTCTACAAACTACTCTCTTGTTGCATTTATCTTTGTCTTTGCATTTAACGTTTATCCTGCACATACAGTAAACTCTGTTAACCGGAACGCAAGCAACCAGAACTCTCAAGAAACCAGAAAAAAAAAATCGAAGAAATACAGTACAATTTTCATGTGTTGCACTTCTGTCCTGTCTCTCCCCCCCCCCCCCCCCACAGAAGTATACCTTAAGTTTTTATAGTTTGAATTTTAAAAAGGAAGATGGGAATAAATTCCCTCTGTCCCCAACCTAAGAACAACTGGAACAAAACAAATAGTATAGGATACAGTATTAGACAGACCTATTTTTAATAGTAACTCTCAAGCAACCAGAAACTACAGTTATCCTGCATCTACCAATCCCCATGGGTGCCAGTCTGCTGTATAATGCACTGCAGGCTATTTACTCTGCCGTTGTTTGTTCTTGAATACTAAGAATTAATTCAGTCCCCTATCAAAATCAAATCTAAATGCTATATAGCAAAACTTTCTAACCAGTTCATAGGGCCTTTTTAACCATAGCCGTGCATCCCAAATGTATTTAACAAGTTTTAGGAGCCTTAAATTATTCCAAGGGGTATATGTCGGTTCAGACATGGGTGGTCAAGCATTAATTAGGGACATGGGTTCTAGACCAAGGATCAGTTTCCTATTCCCTATCCACTAGTCCAAGTTGTTCTTGAAGTAGATTAGGGCAGAGATCTGCTTCACATAGATGGGGAAGCCTGTAACAGAGAAAAGGTAGTCTTGGAAATACACGTCTGTTCCTGTAACATGTCATGTTTGTTGCAAGCAAAGTTTAAGTACCTTGATTGGGTAATTCTGATGCTTGTTTTGTGGCTATGCAGAAAGGTAACCAGTGTGGGATAATGAAGATCATTGTATGCCAGACATAGATCATCCCTCAACAATCTGTATGAGACAGAGTACAAGGATAGGGCCTTGAGGCGATGCACTTTGGACATGTTTATGCCCTGTATCCTTTCTAAGTGACCTTTGTGGACATGTGCACATTCCTGGTGTGGTACATAAAAGGGGGGGGGGGGTTGTACACAGTGATTGATTTGGTGAGGGCCAAATACAGTGGAAAAATGACTTCCTTAGATCTAGATTGCTTTACTTTTGCTTACAAGTTTCACAAAATAGATTGATTTCCTTATGACCATAGACACATGATGGTCAAAGGCCAGGTTAATGTGTCTGTATGTGTCCCCAAATCTCTGACAACTGTGTCAACTATTAGGGGTTTGTTTTCACTGAGGTAGTTTATAAGGGGGTAGATGACTTCCTGTAGCATACTGTTATGCATTTCATAGCACTGAGTTTTGGACCATGCCTCTTGCACCTGTCATCTTTCTTGGATGATGGCAGTGCTGTGGGGGGATTCCGAGAGTGCACCTAGTTTGCAGTCAGCTGCAAACTTGACCAGTCAGAGGTCTTTGACCAAGGACTTACATTGTCTTCATTTTTTTTTTTTTTTTTTTTTGGTGAAAAATACTAGTAAATCCCAGTTTTTGAGAGTCAGAAAATTGAAAAATCACTGCATTTTCACAGAATTTGGCAGTATAGTGCAGAGAACCAATTCACTGAAACCTATTTCTGCTCAGAAATATTGTTTATAGCATTGGCCAGCTTGCATTGAGTGTTCTGTGCCTAGAATCTGTGTACATTTTCATCATGTATTGATACACATGAAAGTTATAATTAAATCACTGTAAAGATCGGAAATGGCATTTAAAAATCACTGATATAATTAACAGATTTAGTCTTATAAAAATGAGCTTTCATGAAAATCAGTGTCCTTGGTCTTTTGACATTGACCTTGACTTCATAAGAAATCGATGTTTAAAAAAAAAAAAAAAAGTGGACCCAGCACAGAACCCTGACTGACCCCACTAGTAACATGCCTCTCTGTGGAGGTGGACTCCCCTATCCTAACATTTTGGGTCCTGAGTACCACCTGGCTGTCCCAGCAGGTGATATAGGGGTTTATTATACCCAATTCCCATGAGTTTGTCTTCTATGTTATAGTGCGGTATTGTAGTAAATGCCTTAACCAGGTCAAGGTGAGCAGTATGCATCATTTTGCCCTTTTCCAATGCTTTAGTAACCTTCTCAAAGAAGTCAACCAGGTAGAGTAGGTATGATCTGCTGTTGACAAAAGCAAACTGAGGTAGTTTGATAGTGAGTTTTATAGTGGAGTAGTTGTCAGCCATGAATATGGTATTGGGATGAATGGTGAGTGTATACATTGTGAAAATTGCACACTTATAAAACTGGTAAAGAAATACAAAAATTGACTGTAACACTGTAAGGGTGGAAATCTTTTGTGCCAACGCACAAAGTAAATTTATTCCAATAGGTGGATTAACCAATGTTAAACAGAGATCCCAGTAGTATACAATCCACGTGTTGTCCGTGTTAAAAAATATCTTGTAATAATTCACTGTTACCACTTGTTGTTGCCTGTGCTACAGTTGGTTCTGTTAGTACATTATTGTTCTGATTTAATCTGTTGCCGCCGGTATTAGTGACATAATCCACTTTTTCCGATAAGCGGTCCAATCGCTGGTTGATTAATTCCAAAAGTTGAGTTAGATTACCTTGTGATGAAGGTGTTTCTTCGTGTTCCATTTCCATCCTAGTTAGTGTACAGTCAATAGCCAAAAACACACCAAGAAAATTGCACACTTATAAAACTGGTGAAGAAATACAAAAATTGACTGTAACACTGTAAGGGTGGAAATCTTTTGTGCCAACGCATTGGACCAGCAACTATATTGTCACCAGAGCCGGCATCCTGAATAGGAAATCATTAGAGCGCACACACGCTCAAACGGATTTACTTTCACCACCTTGCGAACTGAAACCCAGGTCTGGTTTTTTACCTTTATTTAAATTTCTTGTTTGCCTGTGAATTATTACAAGATATTTTTTAACACGGACAACACGTGGATTGTATACTACTGGGATCTCTGTTTAACATTGGTTAATCCACCTATTGGAATAAATTTACTTTGTGCGTTGGCACAAAAGATTTCCACCCTTACAGTGTTACAGTCAATTTTTGTATTTCTTTACCAGTGTATACATTGTGTTATGGGTTTCCTGGGTCATAGACAGGGGGGGGGGATCTATAGGTTAAGGATCTAGTGTCTGAAGATTTCCTAAGTTAACAATTTCGATGATAATTCTTGCCATGCCTTTGCATATGACACTAGCCAGGCATGTGGGCTTGTAGTTACTGAAGTACATAGCCCGCCGTTGTGAAGAGGAATAACCCATTGCAGTTCTCCATTAGCATGGCATAAAATGTGTTTGGCGGGTATGGTTAAGTAGGGACTTTAGAGGTCCTGATAGGTTCTGTTTTGTTTTATTTAAGAAGCATCCTAGTATATTATTGGGACCCATCAATGTAGTATTCTTGGCCTTGAAGAGTGTGTTGAGATCTGCTCTGTACTGATTGTTGGGTGGGGTATGTTAGACATTTTCTGAAGGGTGGCTGAGTGAGAGAGGGTTTAAACTGGAGCCGAGTTTGCCAGCCTGTAGGTTTGCTATATCTTCTGGGTCAGTGTAGGTGGCCCCACTTCCAATTAGTTCTGTGCATTGTTGTATACTGGCTTTTATGATTGTGGATATAGCTAAAGAAATCCTAATTTGTTTACTTACTATTTGTCCATGGGGTAAGTGGACTGGTCTGTTGACCCTTTTCAGCCACGACCCAAGCTCAAAGAGCAGAAACTACATCACTGTCTTTCAGACAAATATATGTATGCACATTATGTATGCGTGTATTCATGTTTATATGTGTGTATATGAATGTGTGTATATATATATATATATATATATATATATATATATATATATATATATATATATACATACACCACACACACACACACACATAAATATATATATATATATATATATATATATATATATATATAAAATTGAGTGCATAGCAGAATTCAGAACATAGACTGAATGCAGATAGGTCAACATGAAAAGATCAAATCGAGAGCATTGAGGGGAAAAAACAGCCACAAAATGCAGGTTAATATATGCATAAAATACAATGCAGTGATAAATCGACACACACACATATATATATATATATATATATATATCTATGAAATATTTGCATGTAAGATGCCACATTAAGAGGCTGAGAAAAGTTTATTAAATGTATTCCATTATTCATGATATGGAATGGTAAGTTACCCAACCATTGTTATGGTAGCAGCTGCAGGACATTCAGTAAATGGATGCTCTTTATGGGCATCCTAAATTTTTAATTGTTTGTAGATGTTTGATGTCAGTACGCCAGTGGTTGCAGGTACTAGTTTAGAGAAGGCTGTCTCACTTACAGCAGCTATAAATGGAGAGTGTACTGGAGAGAAATTGTTATCCTGTGTACTTCTGATTACATAAAGACTGTCTTATAAAGGTAGCTTCACTTTTAAAGGGGGTCAGTGACTGTGTTTTAGCACCTTGTAAATTAGAGCACTTAGAACAAAAGTGGCTCTGAGGCACTGAAAGCCATTTGGAAATTTTTAATGAATTGCAGCGGTGTATCTGGGGTTCTGCTAATAGAATGAATATGCAGATTTTACTCTCAGAAGTGTGTAGTCTTTGAGTATTCTGGGCTGAATGCATAACAAGAAAAGGATAGCCATATTCAAGTTTGGATATTAAAGCATTTTTAACATTATTTAATAATTTTAACAATGGTCCTGTCTATAGTGGTGGTTCTTGGACTTGGGAGGCTGTTTTTGTTTGAATTTAGCTTTGTTAGATTTGATTTTCCCACTGAGATGCTTGTTTAGATTGAGAAGGAGAGGTTTTATCCTGCTAGGCATTACACTTCCTACTTTTTGCCATAACTTTCTTCCATTTTGTTATACAACCTATTGATTGGATTTTACCAGTTTTTTTGTGTTAATTCTATGCTTATTCCTAGTGGGCACTACTGTTTCTATGCATCTGTTAAGGTGATTGTACAGTTTCTCTCTGAAGAATTCTCCATATAGGTAGCAGTGTTCTCTGGGTTTGGGGGGGCTTGAACCTTTACCAGATTATTACTTTAGAAGTTTGCCTTAGAATAGTTCCTAAATGTTCTGGGGTTAGCAGGGGTCCCAGAATTTATTTTTGTATCAAAGGAGATAGCTTCATGTTCCAACTTTACCAGTGAGAACTTTGTGATGGGGGGTTACAGCATTCTGCCGTGTTAGTTAGGCTCATATCCAGTATGTTTGTGCCTCTATTGGGCATATATACAGGGAGTTTTTGTTGACAACATCCAGGAATCTCTGGGTCTGGAAGTTTGGGGTCTTGTATGATTTCCAGTTTATAGTGAGATAGTTGAGTCACCCATGAATGTGGTATGGGGTTGAATAGTGAGTGTATATAGTAAGTTTGTTTTACGGGTTCATGGGTCATAGAGCAGAATCTGTAGCTTGTAAGGATATGGTATGGGACTTTGTCTAGTTAATTTGTACATGGAGAAGCTCAAGCATGTTATCCTGTTTGACCAGCATTGGTGTTTCTTTTTCATATAAATTGAGACACCTCCAACTTTAATCCCTGCCTGTGCTGTAGCTGGCCTAAATGTGTAGAAGCTATTGTAACCATGCACTGCCAGGATGCTTTCAGCAGCTTTAACCTTGTCTTGGTAACTGCACAAACATCCTCATTCTCCAGAGTGTTTGGAGGGAGTTTCTTGATTAGTCTCTTGGCATTGAGCAGTAAACTTTACTGTTTTTTGGGCTGATTTTCCTATGTCCGAAAGTTTGTCAGTTTGATATTGCTTAAAGAAGACACAGTTGTGGGGGACAATGTTTTAGTTAATAATCAAAAGCCTAGAAGGGGACAAATGCAGACCATCCTGGCAAAGCAGCATTGTCTGTTGACCATATCCTCCCATATTGCAGATATTGCATCCCTTTGGACTAAGCAAGTTATTAAAGTCAGTTACATACTTCAACCTAAGTATATAACTTATGATGATATGAGGAATTGCCAGCTATGCCAGGAGAAATAGGGCAGTGAATGTGTTACATATGCTAGCACAGCTAGCTGGAATCTGGCAAAGAATTATATGATGTGAAGTTCTATCTCGCCATTCATTCTTACTGATGGGTTCGGAGCCGATCCCTCTGCTCCAAGTCGGCCTACTGCAAAGCTCTAGTATTTCAAGTAGCTGGAGGCCAAGTCCCTATCCCATGATGCACCTAAAGTTACCTCAGATCTAGTTGGCTGCTGCAACAGATTAGAGGTTCTACTAGCTCGAGCCAGTAAAAACCTTACTATTATCTTTTTTCTAAATATTGCTGATAATTTCTTCATATTATTGTTAGCTAGTTTGTAAAGTTCTTACAGTTTTATCTGTAGTTTCCCTTTCCCTTGTGTGCCTTTTTCATAGCTTTATAGTTGGCCTCGTTTTTTCTTAGGCTGATTTAAAAGTGTGACTAAAAATTTGTCTAAATAGTGACTTTGTCACATTTTTTCTTAGATTAGTATTGTGTGCTTAGTGACACTTGTCACAGCTTTATATTTAACTTTAGCAGTATATAGACTGGTAATTGTATTTAGTGAATTTTTCTCTCTCTTGATATCTCATTAGATAAATAGTGTGTGTGGTTTGTTAGCCTTAGTTCAAAGGCTTGTGTGCTTATTTTTAGCCTGTTTTTGTTAGAAGGCTTAGCCATATATTGGATTGTTAGCCTTAGTTTAAAGGGCTTGTGTACTTATATTTATTTTGGACTTGTTGATTGTGGATGCCTACTCCAGTGTCTTCGGTTCTGTTCAGTCTGACTTCCTCGGCGCCAATTGAGAACTCTAGGAGCCGACACTCTCTAGTCAGGTCCGGGGAGGATAGTCGAACCGACTTGTTGGTTCTGACTCTGCCTCTCAGGGCTTTGGCTCAGGTGAGCTCGGCTCCTACCTTGGGCTAGGAGCCCACTGTCCTAGTGCCGGGAATATCGATGGTCCCCTTGCATTGGAGCAGGGGTGCCTTCGAAGCCATGAGGAGAGTTACATCTCCTAAAACATCCTCAACTTCAGGTCTGGCTTCTTCATCCCCTAAAGCGCCTGTCTGTTTCTGCTTCACAGATCCTGGCAAAATGCAGAGACCCAGAGCTTCAGGAAGCCCCATTGGGTGGCCCATGCTCTTCTGAGACCTCACCAGAAGCTACCACTGATGAGGTTCCCAGGATGAGGGTTTGTAAGAGGAAACATCTAGACTCCCCTCAGGAGTCCCTAACATCTGATACTGACTTGGATGAATCATAAAGGTCCCCACGCACCCCCTCTGAGGATATCTCATTTGCAGAGATATTTGAAATCCTTAGGCAGAGGGTTGACTGGCAGTCCCCAAACCCTACTGAAGAAAAGTCGGTTCTCCTGAAAGCTTTCGGGTCTCAGCCCTCCACCTCCTGGGTGTCTCTGCTCTTCGATGAGCTTATGCACCTGGTCTCACGAAGGGCGTGGGGGTCTCCTGACTCCATGGAGCCTGTCCCTAGGAGGCCTAATAAGTTCATATCTGCCCCGCAGGATAAATCCTTCTCGACCAAAGGTGTGCCAGTTGATGCCATGGTGGTGGCAGCAGCCACCAAAAAGGAAATGTCAGAAACTTCCTCTTCTGTCCATCCTCCTAACAGAGACTCCTGGATCATGGATAGATATGGGAAGTGCATGTTTAGTTTAGCGATGTTTGCACTCCGCTTAACTATTTAACCCATTTCATGAGACTACAAAGAGATCTTAAAGATCTGAGAGATGCTCTTCAGAGTACAGGAGCTGCAGACAAAGTTGCCTCCCAGTTTTCTACCCTCATTTCCATCGTTAACTCGTCCATGCGCCGCATTTCATATACAGTTGATGGAATGAGCAGAGCAAGTGCATACAGGAGTTGCTCTTGGGAGACACTCTTGGATGCGCTTGTGTTCCTTCACGGAGCCCTTCAAGTCATCCTTTGTGAATACCCCTTTTGATGGCTTGTCCCTTTTCGGGCCCAAAGTTAAGGAAACTTTGACCAGGTGTGAGCAGGAGGGAAAGAGACTGCTGTCGGAGTCCATTTTCCACCCCTACCAGATCCCTACACCAAGGGTCAACGGGGAGGGAAAATGTGGTTCCGAAAAGCCCAAGGAGCCTTTCAGGACACATGTGGTGAACCCCCTCCAGGGGCAGAGGATGGGGCAATAATGGAAGACACCGCCCTTGCAGCAGAGGGGGGTCCACAAAACCAGGGCAACAGAGATCAGTTCATTGGGAAGCTCTACCAGCTCTCCTAAAAGGCGGCCCGACTGTCCTGCTCTGGAGGCAGTTGGGGGTCGCTTATCTTTGTACCCAGATGCCTGACTCAAAATACACAACTGGGTACAAAATTTCATTTCCAGAAGATACTTCATTCCATTCGCCACACCCCCTCCACCGACAAGTGGAATCCCGGACGTTCCACCCAGTTACAGGGAACAGGCAACAGTAGAGGTCCAAATGTTGCTAAGAAAGAGTCATCCAACCAGTCCCAGCAGACCAGACGGATCCGGAACTTACTCAAGATTCTTTTTAGTTTCAAAAATGATAGGGGACTGGAGACCTATATTAGACCTCAGCAGACTAAACAAATCTGTCAAGAAAGAGAAGTTTCAGATGGTCACACTTCAGTCAATACTTCCCTTCTTAGGGAAAGACCATTTTGAGGTGCTCTATCACTCTCCAGGATGTGTCATCATCTCCTTTCGGCTTTTCCCATAAGGGGTCACTACAGCGGATCATCTGTTTCCATTTCTTCCGGTCCTCTGCATCTTGCTCTGGCACAACAATCACCTGCATGTCCTCTCACACCACATCCATAAACCTTAACTTAGGCCTTCCTCTTTTCCTTTTACCTGGTAGCTTCATCCTTAGCATTTTTTTCCCAATATACTCAGCATCCCTCCTCAGCATATGTCCAAACCAACATAATCTTGCCTCTCTGGCTTTGTCTCCAAACCTTCCAACCTGGGCTGACTTTCTAATACACTTATTCCTAATCCTGTCCACCCTAGTCATACCCAGTGTGAATTTTAGCATCTTTAACTCTACCACATCCAGCTTTAACTCCTGCCCTTTTTGTCAATGCCACTGTCTCCAGCCCATATAACACAGCTGGTCTCACTACCCTCTTGTAGACCTTCCCTTTCACTCTTACTCATCTGTCACAAATCACTCCTGGCACTCTTTTCCACCCACTCCATCCTGCCTGTACTCTCTTCTTCACCTCTCTTCCACACTCACCATTACTGTGAACTTTTGATCCCAAGTATTTAAACTCATCCACCTTTGCCACCTCTACTCCTTGCATCCACACCATTCCTCTATCCTCCCTCTCATTCACACACACATATTCAGTCTTAGTCCTGCTGACCTTCATTCCTCTTTTCTCTAGAGCATATATCCATCTCTCCAGGGTCTCCTCCACCACCTGTTCCCTACTCTCACTACAGTTCACAATGTCATCTGCAAACATCATAGTCCACAGGGGAATCCTGTCTGATCTTGTTGGTCAACCTGTCCATCACCATTGCAAATAAGAAAGGGCTCAGAGCTGATTCGTGATGTAATCCTACCGCCTCCTTAAATGCATTCGTTACTTCCATCGCAGACCTCACTGCTGTCACACTAGCCTCGTACATATCCTGTACCACTCTTACATACTTCTCTGCCACTCCCGATGTCCTCATACAATACCACAACTCCTCTCTAGGCACCCTGTCATATGCTTTCTCTAAGTCTATAAAAACACAACTCCTTCTGACCTTCTCTGTACTTTTCCATCAACACTCCGAGCAAACATCCCATCTGTAGTGCTCTTTCCCGGCATGAAACCATACTGCTGATCACTAATCATCACGTCTCTTCTTAACCTAGCTTCCACTACTCTCTCCCATAACTTCATGCTGTGACTGATCGAATTAATTTCTCTGTAGTTACTACAGCTCTGCACATCACCCTTATTCTTAAAAATCGTTAACAATACACTTTTTCTCCATTCCTCAGGCATCCTCTCACTTTACAAGATTTCATTAAACAGTCTTGTTAGAAATTCCACTACCATTTCACCTAAACACTTCCATGCTTCCACAGGTATGTCATCTGGACCAACAGCCTTTCCATTCTTCATCCTCTTCATGGCTATCCTTACTTCCTCCTTGCTAATCCATTGCACTTCGTGATTCACTATCCCCACATCATCCAACCTTCTTTTCCTCTCATTCTCTTCATTCATCACCCCCTCAAAGTACTCTTTCCATCTGCTTAACACACTCTTCTCACTTGTGAGTATGTTTCCCTCATTATCCTTTATCACCTTTACCTGCTGCACATCTTTCCTAGCTCGGTCCTTCTGTCTAGCCAATCGGTACAGATCCTTTTCTCCCTCTGTGTCCAACCTTTCATACAACTCTTCACATGCCTTATTTAGCCTTCGCCACCTCTCTCTTTGCCATGCACCTCATCTCCTTATACCCCATGTCTCACCTGATAATGATCAGAAACTCCTGCAAAAAGGATCTTCAGTGGTGGTTGACCTCACTTCATGTCACGATAGGTGTTCCAGTTGTTTTACCCCCACCAGCAGCCACTGTGACCATGGATGTTTCCCTGATAGGGTGGTGGGGGTGGTGGGGATTTTCAGGGAAGAACATACCAAGGCACATAGACCGATCAAGACACACATCTACATGTCATTGTCTTAGAGATGAGGTCAGTACGTCTGGCGTTGCAGTACTTCCAGGACTCTCTTCCTCTGGGTACGATTGCGATTCAGACGGACAGCATGCCAGTGGTCTGGTGCTTGAACAAACAAGGAGGAACCAGGTCATACCCCCTTTGTCGCGAGGCCCTAAGAGTATGGCAGTGGGCTATATCCACCCAGCGCTTTCTATTAGCAGTGCACATCTCGGGGAAATCCAGAGTGATAGCAGAGAAGCTGAGCAGAGCAATTTTGTTGCCCCACGAGTGGTCCCTCAAGACAGAAATAGCGGACAGGGTATTCCGCAGGTGGGCCAGCCTTGCTGCGTCCTTTTTGCCAGTCACATGAACACAAAATGCAGACACTACTTTGCCCTGATTCCCCCTCCGAGAGAAACCCCAAGGGACACACTCATTCACGATTGGCCCCCGGGTCTCCTCTATGCATTTCCACCAATCCCGTTGATACCCAATGTATTACAGAAAGCAAAAGCCCTGGGAAGGAACATCATTCTAATAGCTCCTCATTGGCTTCGTCAGATTTGTTTCCCCTTCCTTTGACTTCATTTTTCGGAGGACCCCCTGGTTTCTGGACCCAGTTCCGGACCTTCTGACAAACTCGTCGGGGGGAACTTTATCCATCTCTGCAGTGCCTGAAGCTGACAGCTTGGCTGCTCCAATTCGCATCATAGCCAGGTTCCATAACCTTTCTAATGATACAAAGCAAATTCTGTTATCCTCTCAGAAATCTTTTATGAGGAAGCTATAGCTCAGCAAATGGAAAAAATGTTCTATATGTGCCTCTAACAACAATATTGATCCTTACCAAGACCCTATGGCCTCTACACTAGAATTCTTGACCATGATCTTCAGTAAAGGAGCTGCAGCAGCAGCAGTCCGTGTTCAACTTGCTGCCATGTCTAACTTCCATTTTGGATTCAAAGGATTGAATGTTATGTCACACAAATTATCCAAAGCTTTCTCAAAGGGACCTTTCATATTAGATCACCTGTGAAATCCCCTTATTCCCCATGGAATCTAAATTTTATGCTTTCCCGCATTATTCTTCCTCCATTTGAACCAGCTTCCTCATGTGACCTCAAATTTTTGTCATGGAACACTATCTTTTTAGTGGCCATTACTTTTTCCCACGGAGTGTCAGAGCTCCAGGCCCTATCCATTAAACCTCCTTACTTGATTTTCCATGCTGACAGAGTCTCACTTCGAACAAACCCATCTTTTTTGCCCGTTTGTACTGAAACTAATCTTAACCAAATTATTGATTTGCCAGTTTTCTTCCCCAATCACTCTAACAATCTAGAATACATGCTGCACAAATTTGATGTTCACAGATAGCTCAGATTTTATTTGGATAGAACAAAAGCTTTCAGGAAATCAGATCAACTTTTTGTTTCCTATTCAGACTCCAGGAAAGGTATGCCAGTGGTTAAAACAACTCTGTCTAAATGGTTATCTGATTGTATCACCTTTGCTTATTCAGCTACCAATATGCCCTTACAGCATAAAATCAAAGCTCACTCAACCAGAGCAGTTTCTCTATCTTCTTCCTTTTATCTCAGACTCCCTATTGATAACATTTGTGCAGCAGCCACTTAGTCGAAACCTCATACCTTTATCACTCATTACAAAGTTGTCAAGGCCTCTAGGAACTGGGCTTCTTTTGGATCCACGATCCTGAAAAAATATACTCCCCTGAGCCCCCCGAGGTAGATGGTGCTTGGGATGCTACCCATCAGTAAGAATGAACTACGAGATAGAATAACTTCACATAAAGAAGCTATGTACTTACCATAACATTCTATGTGAGTTGTTCATCTCACCTTCATTCTTGCGTCCCTCACTTCTGCCCCCTCCTGGGTTTTCAGAAAACCGAGATCTAGATCCTACCTGGTCTCTCAACCCGTCTATACTTTCTCTTATCGTTATAGAATGACATGGTATTATTATACGCAGCAAACAAGATCTGAGGTAACTCTAGGTGCATCATGGGTTAGGGACTTTGCCTCGTGCTACTTGAACTCCTTGAGCATTGTAGTAGGCTGACTCGGTGCTGAGGGATCGGCTCCGAACTCATCAGTAAGAATGAAGGCGAGATGAGAAACTCGCATGGAATGTTATGGTAAGTACATATCTTCTTTTTTATTTCAATATCAAACTGATTTGTACAGATGCTTTGTTTGAAAATGTATTTGTAAGGTTGCTTCTGTTAAAATGTATCAACAGTGTGCCCTATCGGACAGAAAAAGAAATGTACATGCATTATTGTAGCTCATTAAATGTGTATTTTTAACAGAGGATACTGGAAGAGAAGAGATTAATCTCAAACTTTGAAAAAAAAAATAGTAAGAAATTAAATTACTGGGCTTAGGCTATAAAGATGTTATCTTACAGTTCTCAATGCAGCCAGCATTGTTATTGGGGTGAAGTTTTGATATTGTATGATTTCCAGTAGCTGCAGCAGATCTTAGCAAGGCTGTGTGTGTATTATTGACACACACAGGCTAAATCATGGCAGTTTATAGCAGTGGCAGTTTGCATGGAACAAGAAGTCAGATGACCAAATGTATGTGATGTCATTTTGTAATCCATCACTAAAATGTTTAATACTAGGTGAGATTGAAGTATCGGGGCAGTCTGCTTCTTGGAACCTGATATAGAAGAACCCCTCACCTAATTCATCTTGCTTTGCAGTAGTAAGTGACTAGGGAATAGTAACTCTTTAGATCAGTCAGAAAATATTGTGAGACTAGTTAAGTTTTTTCTGTATCTATGTGAATCTATTCACCTGTGTTATTTTTTAATATCGCCCATGATTGAAACTCTGGTGTTTATTGTAAACAGAAATATAGTATTTTCATGTTATTTTATTATTTATTATTAAATATATTCAGTCATTTCATTGTGGCTAGTCCTTTATAGAATATTGTAACCTTTGAGAGTACTTATATCTATTGGTGACACTGAGAGACCACTCCTGAAAGCCTGGCTTTTTGGTCAGCATTACCATTTATATTAGTTAATTTCACTCAGTATAATCGGGTACCCTTGTAAGAGCCTTAAAGTAGCTGGCTTTGTAATGTCTAGTGGCAGTGTAACTACTGTATAGTCTGGGCAGAAGGGGGCATAGCTAGTAAATCTGTGCCAGCTTTTCCCAGGTGCGTGTGTGTGTGTGAGAAAATCAAATCTCAAAGTGCATGTGTCAGCTGCTTGGAGCAGAAACCCAAAGCACTGGTTTCACAGAGTGGTGGAGGACTTTGCTTGGACACTTGGCTGAAGAATTAACTCTACAGCTGTGCCATTGGGAAGACTTACTGGGGTCCCGGGGGGGGGGGGTTAGAGAGAGAGAGAGAGAGAGACAAACCCTGCAAAAATCAGGCATTGAAATGAAGAAAAAGCTGGTTGAATATGAGACTGCTCAAGAATAGCTGTCTCAAAACATAATAGAATTAGAGGACAGAGCACATAGGGAAAACCTGAGAAATCTGATGTCAGTTTTCATTTTATACTCTCATATGGGTTCTGATCCAATCTCTTGGGTCAGACTCTGCCATTGCAGTAGCTCATGGCAACCAAAAAAGCTCTGGAGCTTCTTACCCTACCCGCAGTGCCTCTTTCCCAGTCTCCCCAGATCTTCTTTGCTGTTTCTCAAAGATGTGGTCCTTCCAGATAGCTCTTGGGCAGTTAAGGGAATTGTTTTAGTTTTCCTAAGCTCTATTCTTAAACTTAAATCTTAAAAACTAAACTTAACTTGGAAACCTTTTCTGGTTAGTTTTCCTTTTTCTACTATAGCCTGCTGTAGTTGTGCCTCTCCCTTCCATTATTTTCTGTACTGTGGTACATCTTAACTACTATTAGTAGCCCGTTTCCCCTTATATTTATAATTCTATTACCTGATATATTTTTTTCTGCAAAAAAAAAAAAAAAAAAAAAAAGCGATGTGTTTTATCTAGTTACTATTGCAGATAAATTAGATAAGCCGGCTGGCTTTAAGAAGCATTTGAAGTGTGGACACAAAATTCTTTTGAGTGACTCGCACAGTCTTTGTGTGTCTATAGCTTGCGTCCCTTTCATTTGCAGGAAGATTGTGATATTTGCAAAGTGTTCACCACTGGGCCCTCATTGAACATAGAAATAAACTGATTCTTACAGGTACGTTGCCTTCCTCCTTTGGGGAGGTCATTTCTGGCTCGGACAAAAAAAAAAAAACACAAAGACTCCTCTAAATCTGGACTTTCAAAACAATCTTCCTCCCTGTCCTCCAGCAATTCAGACAAGGGAAGGAAAAGATCTGCTCTCAAGATGCCAACAGAGCTGTCTCTTAAAGTGACAAAACTGTCTGATCCTAAGACTCTCTTGGATTCACCAACTTCCAGGACTCCCCTATCAGATTGCAACCACTTCAGATTCAAGTCTCTCAGCTCCCAAAGATAGATTGGATCAGTGGTTGTTGGATCCTGTGGGAAGCCCTTTCAAATCCATTAAGGGCTTACTTAGGTCTTGATATTCTCGTACTGTTGAGCCATCCAGAGTTCATTCTCCTTTCATAGAGAGACCAAAGTCACCATCTGTGTTTTCAGCTAGCTCACCTAGAAGTCTCATGGAAGATGCGGTGGAGAGGACAGTCAAGAAGATCCTCTGTGCATAAGGTATTACAAGGGCCCCATTGGCTCCTATCCTTAAGGGTCAGGAGTTTCGAATTTCATTATCCCCTCTTCATATTCCTCCTCTGATTTCCCTTGAACTTTGAGTCTTTGGATCTATTCCATCCGGTATTGTCTGCATCAGATCCAAGGACCTTTCCTTCCTCAGTCATGATGTCTACTCTAAGTTCCTTGGTGCAGGCAGAGATGGGGAGCTTTCAGGGTCATGGCAGCCCAGTCGGGTCCAGGATAGTGGGTTCAACTCCAAAGTTTTTGGAGCCCTCTCTCTGTCTTGGGACATTAGCTCAAATCAGCCTGGCCCCCGGCTTCAGGAGTGCTGCCATCTGAGTTTGAAGGTTACAGGATCTGAGGGCTCGGCTTATCAGATCAGGGATCCCTCCTCGAGGCTCTCGAGAGGGCCATGTCTGCCTCGGCATCACAGACACTATCTACCCCATCAGATCAGCAGTCCTTCCACTGTGCAGACCTCGTGTCCAGTGTCTTGACTAGACTTCCCACATGGGCAGCAGGTTCGGAAGCATCAGGCTACACACAAGGGTTTCCCCCTTCCTCTTCTGATACTTCCCCAGAACACCACCACGGAGGAGAATTCTTGGAAGGGAGTCCATTACCAAAGACACTGACCTCGATGAATGTGATGGATGCCCACGATCACCTCCAGATGATGATTCCTCTAGGGACATCCTGAAGATCTTGAAACAGAGAGGTGGCTGGAAGCCCAGCAGTTATTTGGAGGAGTCGGTGTACCTAGTTGCTTTTGGATGCTACCTCCTGGGTGACCCCTCCCACTGAAGAGCTCATTGAGTTGATCTCTCAGTGGGCATGGGAGGCTCCAGATTCCATTGAACCTAATCCTCTGAGACCAAATAAAAATGGCAATGGAGGATAAAAAATTTTGGTCAAAAGATGTCCCAATAGATGCCATGGTCATGGTGGTGGCCACAAAAAAAAAAAAAACTTGTGGAAGAAACATCTACTATTCATCTTCCTAATGAGGATTCTAAGATGGGTAGATGTGGGAAGTATGTCTTTTCTTCAGCGTAGATGTGAGAAGTATGTCTTTTCTTCAGCTACCTGTGTCTTGAGGTCCCTGAATTCTTTCCCATCCTACCAGATTGTAGAGAGATCTGATCAAGGAGCTATTGGATACCCTCTCAGGAGCTGTGTCTGAAGAGATACAGGGTTTGGTAACCTCTCAGCAGGCCACCCTACATGCTATTGCAAATTCCTCCATGAGGCTCATTTCACATGTAGCCATTGGGGTGAGTAGAGCTGCGGTTTCAGGCATCTCTGTGAGGAGGCACACCTGGATGCACTTGCACAACTTTGCTGAGCCCTTTATATCTTCATTCATCTTCGTTCTGTTTGACGGCACTTCCCTATATTTGGCCCAAAAGTCAGAGATACGCTGTCCAGGTGTGAGAAGGATAAGAATACCCTTTCTGCAGTGGGTGTTTGCTTTTCCACTCCAAGACCATACTCAAAAAGTCAGAGAAGCAGTAGAAAGATTTGGTTCAGAAAGTCACTAGGGTCTTTGTCTCACACACCTGGAGAAAGTTCTCCCCAGGGGTAGAGGGGGATCTATGATGGAAGACTCTGCCCTCACGGTAGGGGAGCTGAGCATCAAGAGTCCAGAGATGCATTCTTTGGGAAACCCTTTCAGTGTTTCTGAAAGGAGGCCTGATTGCTCTTCTCTGGAGGCAATTGGGGGTTGACTATTCCTATACCTGAGAGCCTGGCTAAACATAAATGACAAATTGGTGCAGAGGATCATATCCAGAGGATACTTTATACTCTGTTTCCTGTCTACCGTCCCAAAGCAAAAAAATCCCCTATGTTCCACCCATTCAGAGGGAGCAACCAGCCTTAAAGATACAAAGGCCACTAGAAGAGAGTCTTCCAGTAAGTCCCCCCAGACCAGACAGGATCTGGTGCTTAAGGTTCTTTTTGGTACCAAAACAGATAGAGGACTGGAGACCAATTTTGGATCTCAGCAGATTGAAAAAATCAGTTCAGCAAAGGAAGTTCTGGATGGTTATGGTTCATTCCATTCTTCCCTTCTTGGAAAAGGACTATTGTATGTGCTCAACAGACCTTCAGGATGCTTACTACCACATAAAGATGGACAGGTGATCCAGAAGTTATTTACACTTTTGGCTGGGAGAGCCAGTCACTATCTATTCAGAGTATTGCTGTTTGGCCTCACTACAGCCAAAAGAGTGTTCACTAAATGTATGGCAGTAGTGGCAGCTGACTTGAGACAGCAAGGATTCCGGGTGTTTCCATATTTAGACAACTGGCTCATAACCTCCCCTAACAACTCCTAGAAGCAAAAGACATGTTTTTTTAAACATGTTTTTTGTTGGGGATTACAGTCATTTATGAAAAGTCATATCTAGACCACTCTCAAGAATTGGATTTCATAGGAGCAAACATAAACACAATCAAGATGTTAACACATCTGCCATCAATAAGAGTGATAACCATAAGAGATCAGGTGAAAAAGTTACTACACAGTTTGAGTATCTGCTCAAATGGTACTTTAAGCCTTAGGTTCCATGGCAGCAGCAATAATAATAGTTCCACTAGCAAGATTCCGCATGAGACTCTTAAAGTGGCTGCTTGCAGTACAGTGGTCAGTACTTCAACCCATGTCAGCTCCAATAAGTATCTCAAACACTTGCAAGAAGGATCTTTCATGGTGGATTCAAACAGATCAACTTATACAAAGTTTGCCTTTTGTTCCTCCTCTTCCCAAGGCCACAGTGACCACAGACACTTCCCAGATTGGGGGGGGGGGCATTATCTGAGGAAAACAGTCCAAGGCACCTAGTGTACAGAAGAGGATAATTCACACATAAATGTGCTAGAGGTAAAAGGGGTGCTACTAGCTTTGCAAGCCTTTCAGAATGCTGTTCCTCCAGTTGTGATTCAATCCGACAACATATCTGTAGTCTGGTACTTCAACAAACATGGGGAGGGGGGACCAGATCATTCCCCTTATGTTGAGAGGCCCTCAGAGTATGGCGCCCAGCGATCTCATCCAATCGCTTTCTAGTAGTAGTGCACCTTCATGGAAAGTTGAATGTACTAGCAGACAAGTTGAGCACATCTGTTATGTCTCATGAGTGGTGCCTCGATCACAAAATGGCAGAAGACATATTCTGCAAGTGGGGCCAGCCATGCTCCGACCTGTTTGCATCCCCTCTGAAAAACAAATGCAGCAGCTACTTTGCCCTGATTCCCCCAAGAGGAGAGTCCCCAAGGGATTCTCTAAATCATGATTGGCCTCCCGGTCTATTATGTGCCCCCCCCCCCCCAACTCCTTTAATCCAGAAATTTCTTCAGAAAGCACACCGGTTGAAAAGAGAAGCAATCCTCATTGCCCCATTGTGAAGATATGTGAAGGCTGCCAGCCTAGCCAGATAGAATTCTATAGATAATTCTGTCAATTGTAAATATTAATATAAGCCACATACTTGTTCTCTTAAGTGGAAGAAAATTATGTTAAATTATTTGGAACTACAAAAATGCAACAGCAGTGCACTCTGCTGCAGAAAGGCTGATAAATCAAGATGTCAAAAGTCAGAGCAGAGATGTCTAAATGAAGGAATTCTTCTGTTGTTTTGAGGCCAGAGTTAATGGCTAGAATTTACATGTATAATTTCTTTTATTGATCCGGCTTCTTGACCAGCTGCAAGATCAAAAGGGCTATTAACCTCTGAGTTTCTGTTAGCCTGGGAAAACCAGAAAATTATTAAGAATGGTGTAATGTGAAGCAGCACTGTTATCAATTTAAGGAGGGAGAATCAGAGAGCATTTAGTATTTGTGTTGAGAACATCCAGCTCACCAGCACTGCCTATGCTCTATATGTAAGTTTATTTTAGAACCGTGTTTTCTCTTGGATATAGCTAGGAAATAGGAAGATTAGATTTTTTTTTCAGGATTGATGTCAGAACTTTTCTACTGTATTATTTAAGTATTTCTCTGTGATATCTGAACTCTTGACTAGCACTGTGTAGTAAGAAGTATTGTCTTGTGTTTTTATTATTTATAAAATATTTTTTAAATATTTCAACTGTGGCTGTTTTGTGTAGATATAATTTAAGCTCTAGAGTACATTGCATGTATATAGTGATACTGTCCAAGTCAGTCCAATAAGCTTTGCTGTTCAGTCATACTTACCATTCGGATAGTAATATTGCACAGTAATAACTGGGCACCCTTTAAAGGCCTTTTTAGTAGCTGATTAGTGGGTGGTGGCAGCTGGTACTACCTTTTAGACTGGGCAGAAAGGATGCACAGCTGGAGAATCTGTGCCAACCTTCTCCAGGAGTGTCTGTGTGGTTGTATACAACCCTTATCTCAAAGTGTGTGTGTCAGCTACTTGGGCAGACACACAAAGCACTGGTTGGACAGAGAGGGTGCTGGAGGTTTTAGCTTGCCCACTAGGCTGAGATCTGTACTCTATAGCTGTGCCAGTGGGGAGTCTTATTGGAGATGTGGGGAGTCTTATTGGAGATCAAGGGAGAAACCAGCCCCAGACTGACTGTGGTCTCTGTGTGCTCTTAAAGGAAATTGTACTTTACTGTGTGTGTTTTGTTATCCTCCCCTATGAGGACGCCCCTCACTGGTGTTAGTGGTGAGGATTGAGGCTCCTTGATTACTGGGCCAGTGCATGGGCGTCGCACCCCTCTTCACCTCAATACATCTGGTTTCCCTTTCTTTGGCTTCACCTATAGAAGAAACCATGGGTCCAGAGTCCAGTTTCAGACCTTTTGTTGCATCAGACAAGAATGCCTCATCCAGACATTCACATTCTGAAGCTGACAGCATGGTATCTCTAGTTTTGTTGAAAGCCAGACAAGCTATGCTGTTTTCAACAGTGCATCAAGTTTTACTATGATGTCATAATCCATCTATATGAAAGCTGTATAACAGTAAAGGGAGTAGATTCGTACATTGGACACAAAATGATGTACAGTAGAGAGTCTGTTATCCAAACTAATTGGGACCTAGGGTAGTTTTGGTAATCAACTATATAATTGAACTGGACTAAAAAACTACTAAAGTCTTATTTTTACTGCATGCAGGGATTACATTTTTTAACCATTCACTGATTCCAGTGGACAATAAAGAATATTTTTCACACGAGTGGGCTACAAGCTGAAAAACACACACAAACGAATAAGTGTAATGTTTACATATTCAGACTTTATTATTTTTCCTACTCAAAAACTTTGGAAGGCTGCATTTAGATGATTGATATTTTGGATAATCGGCTCTCTACTGTAGAACCCTTTTCTGCTCCTGTCCACACTATTTTGGATTTTTTAGCAGTTTAATGAGGGAGCAGCTTACTCAACAATTAAAGTGCAGCTAGCTGCAATTTCTAATTTTCATATTGGATTTGATGGTTCCTTACGTGCTTCACGTAAGCTCTGCAAAGCTTTCTTGAGAAGAAATCTCACTCAAGTCGCCTTTTTAAGATCCTTCACCACCTTGGGATCTAAATTTGATGTTAAAAAAACAGTGGTTACCTGTTTCAAACCAGTGGTTACTTGTCAATTCAAATTTCTCTCTTGAAAAAACATATTCTTGGTAGCCATCATGTCTGCAAGAAGAATATCAGAGATTCAGGCTTAATCATCTCAGCCGCCATGCTTGGCTTTTCATAAAGACAAGGGTTATTTTGCGTACTAATCCAGCCTTTCTGCCTAAGATAGTTTCAGAGAATACCATTAATCAGACTTTAAATCTACCAGGTTTCTTCCCAGACTTCATTAGTAAAGGTGAATATCTGTTATATTTGTCAGATATTCACAGACCATTGTTTTTGCCTTCATAGTACAAAGGACATAAGAAAAGAATGTTAATTATTTGTCTCCTTTTCCGTGACTAGATAGGGCCTTCCAATTACCAAGGTTACTTTAGCCAAATAGATTACAGATTGCAAATCTTTTATTTACAAGAGAAGAGACAAGGTTTAGAGCTTCCAAAAACAGTTTGAGCTCATTCCACTAGACCCATGACCACCTCCTCAGTCCAGTGTGTCTATGGATATTTGCACAGCAGCCACCTGAGCTACCCCTCATACCATCATTACTCATTACAAATTGAATTTTTGGTCTCTAGGGGGTAGGGCCTCCATTGGTTCAATGATTCTGAAAAATTTCCTTCCATAAGGCCACCCAGGGAAAAGTTAGCTGGGGAGTCCGTCTCATATGGGAGGATAAAATGAAAATTGACAACATCAGATAAAATAGTTAAGTACTCACCATAACATTCCATCTGTGTTGTCCATTTTAGTTTTTCCTCAACAACCCACCCTCCGTCCCCTGTTGCTTCATTTTTCAGAAGTGAGTTGACCTAAATTTGACAATTGGCTAATCTTGAATGCCAGGAATGGTCTTTCCTTTGTTCACGGTGTTTCTCTAATCTGTTATTATTCTATTTTTATCAGCAAAGAAGATATGAGGTAATTAGAAGAGAGGCATTATGGGGGTGGTAAGGAGCTCAATAGCTTTTTGGTTGCCACAAGCTATTGTAATGGCTGAGTCGAATCTGAGGGATCAGTTCCGAACCCGTATGTAAGGAAAAAATGAAAATGGCCAACATAGATAGAATGTTAAGGTGAGTACATAACTATTTTTATGGTGTTCCAGAGAAGCCGGAAGGAACAGTGTGTATTGATTTTATGAAAGCACAGATAAGCAACTGGACTGGTATTCCACAGCAGCTGTTAATTGAAAGGGCACATTGTGTGTATGCTCCAAACTTGGCAATCAGAAAGCAACCTAAACCTTTAATAGTAAAGATGCAGTCCTACCAGCAGAAGTTGTTGATGCTGACAAAAATGTTGCAGAAGGACAAACTACTAAAAGTGGGAGACAGCAGAGTGTTTGTGGAGAATGATTACTCTTCTTCTGCCAGTTGTACAATGAATACATTTATTCCACTATTCAGGGAATGCTGAGAAGCATGTGTGAGATTCAAACTGCTGTACCCAGCAATCTTCAAAGTATTCTTTCCTGGAGTGACAAAATAATTTCTGATGCAATACATGCTAAGGAGGAAATACAAAAGTTTGCTCAATAAAAAGTGAGGTGTGAAAAAGAAGATTCTGCTGCTTATTTTCATGATAAAGACCACAGAGAGACAATGTCATTGAAACCTTTTCCAGTGTTTTAATGGAAAATGCTTGAGAGAAGTAAAAAGATGCACAAGAGTTGACTAGAAGAGTCAAGAGTATGTTGTAAAAGAAATGGACAGGATTTGGGAGATTAACAGCAATAAAACCAATAGCATTCAGACTGACAGATGTGGGATTACAAAGCAGTAATTATATTTGTGAAACATGACAGAAAAGAAAATCTGTAAATACTGAACATTTTTAACTGTTAAACTCATAAATGTTCTGAAAACTTCTTAGGAGGAGGAAGGAGGAACTTAACTGAAAGTAACAGTTTTTTTCTTAAAGGGAATATTTTTATAGCACATGCTTTTCTTTGCATGCTATAAAGTAAAGTTTTTTTCAGTTATTTTTGTGTAATGGGGATACTAATGTAAACAGATGCTCTTGTTTTTTTTCCTCCCTTTTCTTTTTTTTCCTTGTTCATTTTTAAGAAATGTTGGGACTGCAGTATATAAAAAAAAGAAGAAAAGTTTGTTCAAAAGAGCATAAAAGACTAATTGAAATACTTTTTCTCATTCTTGCATGGGGAATGACTGGATTAAAGTCCTTAGCTTGATCAAGTAACATTTTTAAGAGAAAGCAAGTAAATATAAAAGAACATTGAATGTTATAAAGTTTTTTGTAGGAAAGAAATGTATGCTTAGTAACAACTCTGTGTGTGTCGCCATGTGTCCATGGAGACAATCTGATAGAGAAATGGCTAGGAGATTGTTTTCTGAGAGCATTCAGGTGTTTTCCCAGCTGGGAAGGCTATAAAGATAAGACAAAACCTGGCACTTAGTAAAACCACAGTCTGTACCATGTGTGTCAGCATGAATAACCTTTATTTTAGGTTAACTCAGGTCTGTAAGTGTGGCTATCTGCTTGGGACACAAGCTCCTATTAGAGTAAAAATTCAAGATGTACACAGTTTTGTGTGTTAGCATTAAATAGTTTTTGGGGGGTATTGGGGTATATTTGCTTTTTTGTTTGAAGGCTTTTAGTAAAACAAAATGTTTTGTAAGAACTGACATGACGAGAAACAACTGTATAAAAGATCAACTTGCCATTGCATGCATGTATGTCACACAAAAGCTGGAACTAGACACTTAACAAAAAGCTGTTACATATACAAGGTGGGAATAATAACATTTAAACACAATGATGTTTTCTGTAATGTCTTTAAAGTGTGTTCTGACAGGTAATTACAAAAAAGAAAGTAAGGAACTGTATTAAAATAGAGTGTGAATAGCTATGCTTCACTTCAATGGAACTGAATCTGTGGATTTGATAAAGAAAGGTTTTCAGGATGGTTATTCAGTGGAATATGTGGGACGAAGGAAAAGAGGAGTCCGTATATTAATTGCAAGAGAAGCTTCTAGTAGTCATAGAAGATGATAAAAAAGATGATGGTAGATTTGTACTAAGGGATAGGCTACTGTAAAGGGAGGAAGATTACATTGGCATGTATTTATGTTTCACTTAAAACTGCTATAATGGGGCTTAAGAAAATTCTAGGAGAAATGGTCAGTTTTCAGCAAGGAATATTACTTGTAGGCGGGGACTGGAATTTGATTTACAGCAGTGAAGATATGTCTGGGGATCCAAGAATGGAAAAAATAACAAAGGAGGGTAGATTTTTGAAAATAAATTATGAAACTATTCAGCATGGAAGATGTGAATTCAATACTAGGAGTTCAGTGAATTTTACATATTTTCCAAGATACAAAACTGGGCTAGGCTAGACAGAATTTACTTTCACAGGAACACGTGCATTTACTTGAAAGTCTTGATACCCACCCAGTAACTGTTTCAGATCATGCTCAAATAAAAACAGGGTAATGAAATAAAAATGAGACATTGGCACTTCCCCTTTCCCACCTATCTGTTTAAAAGATAAGAATTTAACAAATGGGTAATGGACCTTATTCAGGAGCTATTAGAGAAGATAGAAATTACTTCTGAATATATAGCTAGTTAGTGGGATAAATTTAAAGTGGAGTTTAAAAATAAGGTTGAAGTAAAATAAATGGAGATATGGTTAAGAAGCAAGAATTATTTAGAGGGACTGACAAATGTTAAAATATTGCAGAATAGGGAGAATCTCATAGAACAAGTAGACCAGCAACTGCAGAATGCTAAACAAGGTAAAGGACTACCTCTAATATGCATGAGTTTAGCAAGATTGCTGTTAAGCAACTGTTTTTTTGATAAATCTAGAGCACAAAAACATTTTGCACAATGATTAAGGCAACAGAAAGTAGAAAGGGCTGTTGCCAAACTCGGGGAGCCTACAAGGAAGATAACTAGAGGTCCCGTAGAGGTATTAGAAATATTTCGGAAATTCTGTGAAAGTCTGTATAAAGGGGAAAAGTATGGAAATCAAGAAAAGGTAGAAATGGAAATGATTATGGAAGAATTAAATATGCTAAGGTTAGAAGTAGATGAGGCTCAATTACTAATAGGATAGGAGGAGATGAGATAAAAATGGTTATGTATAACCAATCAACAGTAAATTCCCCAAGAATAGATGGTATTCTTGTGGATCTTTGGAAACTAGGAGGGAAAAACTGATCAGATCTGGTAGGTTTTGTTTAACAGTATTTTAAGAGGAGGAGAAGTACCAATATCCTGGAAGAAAGCAGTGGTAGCTGTAATACCTAAAGAGGGTAAACATCCATGAGGTCTGGCTTCATGCAGGCCCGTTTCAATACTAAATCATAATTATAAAGTGTTTGTCTATAATGGAAAAGAATGCCAAAAGTAATGCCAAAACTGATGCATATGGATCAGTGTCGTTTTGTGGAGGGGTGGTAAACATTTGACAACATTAATAGAAAATTCATGATCCAAAAGGAAGCAGAATGTAAGAAAATATCACTGTTGGTGGTGGGTTTGATGCAGAGAAAGCATTTCACAGAGTAAGCTGGGAATTTATTAGCAGGGCAATGGAATCTTTCTTATTCCCTGATGATAACATAAGTTTGATTAGGAGGATATATGAGGGATCAAAGCCAAAAATTTAAGTGGGTGTGTTCACCTTTAATAATTTCTACAGCAGAGGAACCAGACAAAAGTGTCCTCTTTACCCTTTATTTGCATTATAGTTAGAACCATTGGCAAAGAAAAAATAAGGGACTTGGAAATTCAAGGATATATTTGATATGATTGTAAGAAAAGCTTATAAAACCAGAAAAGGACATTTCAGCATTATGGAACATTTTGCAACTCTTTCATATCTTTTTGGGATACAACATTAATGAAGCTAAAGCAAAGGCAGTAGCTGTAAATGATATACTCACACATGAATTGGTTCAACAGTATCCATATTTATGGGGACATAATGAAATTAAGTACTTGGGAGTATGGCTTAGAAATGATTCTGGTGTGGCAGCTAAGGATACGTGGGTAGAGACTAGACAAAAGATAATACAAAAACTGAGAAATTGGAAGCTCTGTTATATGGCTCTGGATAGTAAGATACAAGCGGTTGGAATACTTTTAGTCCCTTTAGTGTTATACACAGGTCAGGCTTATTTTTATCAACCAGAGAAAAAGCTCTGGATAGCAATTAATAAAGACCTGAAGGATTTTATCTGGGTGGAGAAGATGGCAAGAGTCAAGTGGGATAACATTCTTCCAACAGACAACAAGGTGGACTGGGATTACTTGATCTGAAGGGGTATTTCAGAGTTACACATTTAAGGCTCCAGAAACCTATGATTCAAAGTGGAAAGGCATGATGTTGAAATGGGGGAATCTTAAGAGACAAGGAGAGACTGGAATTTTGTTAGCAAATTTTTAAAGAGAATAATAATCATGCAGAGTATTGTATTCATAAAGTAGCAAACAGTATTCCAAGGACTAAGCCAACACAGAAATGGAGAAAAGAGATTCTGCTGGTAGGGATGACTGCAATTAGGGATGCAGACGGTAGCCAAGAGGGGGCTGGAATTTATCAGAGAAAACTGGCAAAGGAACCAAGGTATTGGGAGCAAGGTAACTAGTGAGGGAAAGGTAATAGAATGGGAAGACACCAAGAATTTATTTGGACTGCAGTTGAGATTGCCTTCCTTATTGAAGATTGATATCAGAGTATAGGCAAAGAGAAATGGGGGTCCTAAATGAAAGACCAGCACTGGTAGAGTTTTTTAGGAGAATTTACAACAGTAGCTGCTGTTAAAAAGGAGTAATTGGTAGAGCATATAAAATATTGCACGATAACTGTAAGAATCCGAGGATGATGGTAAGGATTGTTGAGAGGTTGGGCAAGCAAATCTAAAAGAAACAATGGGGGGATAGATGTATGTCTCCCAAATATGCAACAAAATGTAGAAGATTTAGGATTTTTGCTTGGAAGTGTTTACATATAGGTATTTTTATACCCCAAGTAGACTCCAGAGAATTTTTCTTCAGGTAGACCACAAATGGTGGTGGTGTGATGGGGAAGAAAAAGGTAATTGAACCCTTTCCCTTGTGAGGAAGACATCCTGGAGTTGTAATAATGACATGATTTATTGAGACAATGGACTATACTCTCATTGGTGAATTACTTGAATAATTAAACTAATGGATTATATAATGAGATGGTTCATTTATTGGTTGCATCTGACGAAGTCTTAGCAACTTAGACAAAAATGCTGTGTGTGGAATTGCGTTTGAATTGACTATTAAACTAGCTTTGGAATTCTATCATTGAGCCGACTATTTTCCTTTATCTGCGGTACGTACTTTGGTTTTGGAGTCTGTGTTTAAGTACCTGTTCCAGTGTTATTTTTGGTAATTGGGAATATATTTTCTGAAAGTGTAATGAGCTGCCAGACTAAAGATTCCCTGACTACTCTGATAGAGATATACTGGGTGAGCAGATTGGTGTATCTAGGGAAAAAGTCTTCTGAGCTGTGATACAAAGTCGGAATTGTGTAGACATAGTAAGGTCTTGCTGAGTCTAATTATGCTGGCTGCAAAAAAGAAAAACTTACTAGAAAATGGAAAAGTGTATTAAGAAGTAGTGAATATAGCAGCAGAGGTAAAACAACTGGAATTGGGATTTTTAGAAAAGGGTGGGAACAATTTACATAGCAAACAAAATTGGAATTGTGGGAACAATACATTAAGGGGAGGAATGAGGTTTAAAAGAAGGCAGGATTTAAATGAGCTGTTGACTGGCAATGATTGGTAGATTATAAGTGATTTATAATGTTTGCAACTAAAATTGTCAGTATGGTTTGTGATGTATAATGCTTGCAACTACGATTGTCAATAAGGTTTGTTTTCATTTATATAAATGTATGATTGCCTGTGTCATGCGATAATTTAATAGATGTTTTTTAAAAACAATAAAGATCTTTGATTAGTGGAGATCTGAGAAGCTGATGCCAAACAGGGGTCCAATCAAACATCATTGTGGAAATCTACTTATCAACCCTCATGCTTTTAGATGATGCATCTCTTATACTTACTGGTTGGTCTTGTCTCTAAGCAACTTGGCTAAACCACTTAATCACATATTGGTGAATTTTGAGTTCCTTCAACTTGCTTTTTATATTTGCAGTGGTATGTTATCTAAAGCTTTAGCTAGGTTGATGACACTGTGCTCATTGACAAAGAAAAATTCACTTTGTAATATATGGAGGCTTAATATGCAAATAAACTCATATCTTTGCTTCTCACTAGATTTTCATGAATAGATTGCATATCTGAAGTTTCATATTGACACCGCTAGGACCATTCTCCAGGTACTGCTGGACACTTCGTCTTCCCAGATGTTGTAAGCTAGGGCAATCTGCTACTATAGCAATGATCAATACGATGAACACAGTACAGTTGTGTAAGTAAATTTACCATAGCAGTAGATGTTCAAATGATCAACTGCTGTAGTAGCTGCTTCCTGCTGACACCTCCCTTTTTTGCTTTTTCTGTTTGTGCTAGGGTGTGTGTGTGTGTGTTGTGTGTGTGTATATATATATATATATATATATATATATATATATATATATATATATATATACACACATGCATGCGCACACACACACACACACACACACACATATATATCTATATATAGGGTTCACATGCATTTGGTCGAAATGCATCCTGTCGAATAGTGCATTGGTCAAACCTAAATGTTGAAAAAAGTCAAAAATGCTAAATACCAAATGGGGAATTTGAAAGTGCTGTATTTGACATTTTTCAAAACGGCCGGTAAACCGTTCAAGACGGAATTACACACAGACACAGATCCGTCAGTATGTGTATCTGGTCACAGAAGGCATTCAGGACGTACTGTAGTCCCTTATACGGATTTACCAGAGACCGTACCACCATATATCTATTGCAGGAAACTGTACTGATTGCCCGACAGTATCAACACATGCCGTTATCCCAGGCATACAATTGTGTCAGCACGTATTGCAGATAGTGACATTCATTCAGGCCAGCAAAGTAGGAATCCAACAGACAGTCCATCATGTGCAAAAATGAATACTCGCCATTTCTGACGTGTCACTCGGCGCATATCACAAAGTGCAGAACTCATTCCTGGTATCACCAACTGTCCAAGGAGTCTGCTTATCAAACCCGAATACCACAGTGCATACCACCCCAGAACAGTACTTAACTAACAGTATACACTCAGTGTGAAGAGGCAAAATGTAATTGCACAGCTGTGCTCCATGCCTGAAGAAATTGATGAGCGCCAGACGTCCTCAACACACCGGGATTTAAAACGAGCAGTGTTGTGCCAGAAGCGCAATGAATCCATGTGGTGTCATGTCATCCCATTTCTCCAAGAGGCTCTGGAAAGCATGTTCATTGATGCACGGCCTCCGTTGCTTCGGCATACTTGGCAATCCAGACATACACGTGGCTATCAGGTCCTCAGCATGCTTCTGTTCGAGTTGGATGGCATGTAGCACATCCAGAAGGAATAGCCGCTGCTTCCCCATGAGGCTCCTCAACCTCCTGTGCCATCCCTCCACCGTGTTCTGTGTCCTAGGGAATCCCAGACTGGTGGTATCATACTGGTTCCAAAACTCCACCTCAAAAAGGGGTGGATGCCTCTTATCTATTAATCCACTCATCTCATATCTCCTCAGACGATCTAGTAGGTAGTTTTCTTTGAAGAGTATGCATACCTGCTGTCTGAAGTCAGGAAAGTCCTTTTGTATGTCAGCGAAGGTCTCACTCAGGTGGGATTCACAAACGCGAGTGAGGGCAATTGTTTACATAACCCCGCGAAGGCTGCATCGGTTCCAAACTCATTGACTAGATGCACACGCTGGATCTGCCGCCATATTATTTGGCAAAAGTGGAACCAGCAGTCTTTCGTGAACACGTCTGGCAATGCATCCTGTATGGCATTTACTGCGCTGCTCTCGAAGTCCGACATAACCATTTTCGGAGTCAGACGCAACCCATGCTCTGCACACATGCCCACCATCATGGCCCAAAACTACTTGTATCAGTCTTCGGTTTTACAGGGCAGGATGCCATATATCGAGGGGACTACCTTTTTGCTGACGGACAGGTCTAGGGGACCATGGATCTTGTACACCTGCCTGCACTCCCTGGTACTGATGGGGAATGGGAAGTCGGCGGCACACAGTAGCCTAAGGTTACCTACTGTGGTGAGGATAACCATCTGTACACCTTGCTCAGCTGCCTCCCCACGTTCTGCAATGAAGGAGCCATTTTTCAGTGGTAGCATGTCACTTGACAGGTCCTGCAGGGACTGCAAATCCTTGAACATGGCTACTTTCTTCCTTTGCCTCAGTCTGGTGACACACACTTTCAATACCTTTGTGTTACGCAATTCATTGACCACGCTAGTGGATGTGCCTGCCAGCACCTCAGATACGATTTTACCAAGGGTCTTTCACTGAATTGTGGGCCCTTATACTTATCTGTTCTCAGACCTGACAAACCTCCAAATGCAGGGGATCGGAGCCATGGTAGTGTGCAGTATTCTTGGTTAGTATGTGTCCATCGCTCCCACACTCGGTGATGCACCTCGCGTTGCACTTATCCCTACTTTTCCTTACACAACACCAGTAGTGCCTCTAGCCAACACATTTCTTGTGGTAGTGGCGGTAACCATCAATAAACAATGTGTTCTTCCCCTTCTGGCTTTTGATTGTTGTGTATGTTTGTCCGAGTGTACCAGAATTGTGAGGTGTGCTTTCCTCCTCAGCCATCTGCAAATAGGACCTAACATTACTATACTGATACTCTACATGACTCCTGCAGATCTTTACCATGACAGGTTATGTGTACGTACCTTGATGTTTTGAAATACCCGCCACGTTCATGTCACCGTTCTGTGTGGATGGTGTATACGCCTGAACGCCTTTCTGTTTGGAGGAGGGTGGGACACTGTTAAATGCAAATGTGCGAACTACGTCACTTTTGTATTCGGAATGTCGAATGCAGTTTGTTATTAGGGTGTTCGCCCATTTGGTGTTCGGAATTTCGCAGCCTTTGGATTCTGTCTTCCACATTTTAGGGTTCGATCATCAGACTGACAACCAAATGCATGTAGACCATATATATATATATATATATATATATATATATATATATATATATATATATATATATATATAATTCCTAGATATGATCTGTCAGGGCTCAGCCTGTCTCAGCTAGGATGAAAGCTCCGAAGGACTTGGCACTCAAACCCTTTTATTTCAGTAAGCTAAGTTCGAGTTGCTTAATGGTTTGAGTGTTGGGAAAGTGCCCTGAAGCTTTGGGAGCTGACAGGCTGTTGTATCCTTGGCAGGATTTATCCCATATAGGTAAAGCTACAGCAGCAGTGATCATTTGAACATCTACTGTAATAAGTTTACTCACACTGCCGTGCTTTCTGAATCATTAAATACAAATATATAACAAAGAAAAATATGTTTAAATTTACTGCTTTAAAACCTGCCAAATGTAATTACCTACCTACACATTTGTCTTACAAGAGAACTAAAACATACTTGGAAATTGTGTGTAGGTTTTCTTAAAGAATGGTGTCTAAAATGTAAATATTGTACAGAGATGTTGCAAATACGTTTTTTGCTTTAAAATTACGTAAATACTGTATATAAAGCTGTAAATAGAGAGGGATTAAGCTGTCTGGTACTATTCTGTATTTGACGCAGAAGATTTCTGTATGCCTCATTTAACAAAATCAGTTATTCAGTTAAATGATGAGTAAGCAGAGTGCTGTAGCTCTGTCAATTCAGAGTGAAGTTGGCCTCTTCCAGAGGGAGATTTTGTGCCTGAATCATTGGATGTTCATTAATAGTATTCACTGTTGCAGTCTTCAGATTTGGTGTATGCTGTGTGCAGGTAGTCTGCTAACTTGCATAGCTTTAGCTGTTGCCCTGCCACTAAGGTGAAGTATATAGGTGGTTGGTATAAAGGCTGATGCCATCTTCAAATTTTTCCTGCCATGCAGTGTGTAGCCATATGTGTTTCACAATGCTCATTCTGTAGGTTGGCCTACATCCAGTAGCTAGCCAAGTACCCAACAGGATTTTTTTCTGTTTTTTTCTGGTCATTTTGTCATTAACTGTGTGTATCTATTGGGGGGCACCCATGTAGGATTTTCGTTTTTTTTTTTTTTTTTGCGCCTTGGTCTAGTGCATGAATTGGGGAGTTGTCCACACAGTTGTTCTTTTATCTAGAGGACAGATTTGTCATAGGCAGCGTTCTCTACTGAAGTTTGCGTCCAAAACAGTCGAGTATGCCTGCTTCTAATCCACTTTGGCATCTGTCAAAGCCTCCAGACAAAGAAAAAAACTAATGTACCAACAAAAGGAAGAATCACTGGGAAACTCAGAACATCTCAAATGATTTGGGTTTTCCTTTATCCAGTGGACATGCAGTTGGAGTGGCATTTCTGCACGAGTCAGTTTCATATGAGGCCTCAAGGGCAGTCGATGCATAGGCAACCACATTTTCAGTTTTTCAAGCATTCTCCAGGATCAATGTATGTAATACTCCATCCAAGACTGAGGTCCTTTAGTTTTGGTGACCCATGCTGTTTTTTCAAAAGATGAAGGCAGTATTCCCAGAGTCCTGGTATGCAAGGAGTTTTTCCCCTTCCTGTGGCCTCTCTGCTGCTATTCTTAATATCATAAGGCTCAAAGCAAACCAATTCCTGGGGTTCTATAAACTCCATAGTCTGATTGTCTTTCATGCACTTTTAAAGGACAGGAAGACCAGAATTTGATATTACTGAGTTGTATGGGATTCCCCTCCCTCTTTGAAAAAGAATGGTGAACCCTATATAGGAGGACTCTGATCCCACAACTCAAGGCAGATGAACTGCCATCTGTGGGCCACATCCCATCTGCTGAGACCTATGACTGATGCTGAAGACATCCTGTTATCTGCCTGTTCATCAGAAGATTTTTGTTTGGAGAACCCTTCACAGGATGACTGAAGTTTTCCAGTGGAAAAAGAATCCCATCAAGAATAAACCTAGACCTTTAGTTGTTCCTGCAGTGCTAGATATCCTGATGTGTTTATAAATGCATCATTGTAGCCTGACTACCTCCCCCCCTGCTCCAAAGAAGCCTGGCTATTTCAATGGGATCAAAGCCTCCCATAGGTATCATTGTAAGAATCCTGTGGCAAATCCAGAGGTGATGTCCCTGGATCCCATCAATTGAGCAACCTTGATGCCGAAGAGGAGCCATATTCCCAATGATAAGGAAAGTGGTATGCTTGACAGATAGTGAGTAGGGGGTGTTTATGCACATTTGCATCCCTTTCCATCCAAGAATTAAACTCTGCACCACAGGCTTTCCTGTCTGCCATCTTTGCTCTAGATGGTGTTGGCTAAGGGAAAGAGATTCAGGATAAGGCTGTGAAGAATGAGATTATGGATCTAATGTGACCTTTCTTTCCAGGTTGCCAAACACTCAAGAGAAATGTGGATATGATGCTGTTGTCACTTGATGCAGGGCAGCAACTAAAGGATCTTTGATATGGAGGCATGCCTGGCTGAGAACCTTGCCCTTCTCTATTAAGTTGGGAATCCTGAATGCCCCACTGACTAAGAATCTTCTCTTTTGTACCCCTGCTTATGAAGTTTGCAAAAACAGCAGGAAAGGAAAGGATTACCCAATCCAAATCCTGGAAGTCCAGGTTTCTAGATTCAATAAGAGTGTCTTGGCAAAAATGTGTCACACTCACCCTAACAAGGAAAGTGCTAAACCAGATAAAGATTTCACAGAGTATGGCAAGCTAGACCCCAAAACAAGCCCTTGGAGTCACCCTAACAAGGAAAGTGCTAAACCTAATAAAGATTTCACAGAGAATGGCAAGCCAGAACCAAAAACAAGCCGTTGAGCCCTCTAGGTTCTACATACCCAAATAGACCATCTACAACCCATCCATTCTACCCTTTCTCATTCCCTTCCCTTTCCAAGACCACTATAATCTACCCCCCTCACCATCAACTCTGTTGCCCCCTCAGAATAAGTTGGAGGGCATTTGTCCTTTATAAAAAATAACTGGAAAGGAATTATCCAAGACCGGTGGGTGTTAAATATCATTCAGAGGGGTGGCAATTCCAAGACTGTCTAAATTTCAGAGGTGATCAACCAGTCGACAAGAACCAAGTGGATCTCATGTCTGTACTAATTAGTAATGAGCCTATCTGTGGCCATAGAGTGAGTTCCGTTAGAAGAGGAAGGACAGTGGAATCCTTTCAAGGCGTTTCTTAATTCAAAATAAAGGGGTGCCATGGAGGGCTATTCTAGTCATTCACCATCCATATGAATTCCTCAGGATTCTAAAATTCAGAATGCTTCCCATTCAAAGCCTGTTGCCTCTGTTTCCTTTCAAAAGGATGTGATGGATCTTTCTCACCATTGTTGTTGGAAAGGGTAGAAAATTCCTTTGTTTTACAGGATTGGGAAATTGTTTACATTTCACACTCATTAACTTTTGCTCGTCTACTGCACCCAGACTATTTACAAAATGTTTGGTCCCACTGATTATTGCAAGAGAAAAGTTGTCCATTTCCCCCTACCTGGACAAAATGCTTGACAGTGGCAGAATCTCAATAAGGCTTTCTAAAGGGTTTGGACTATACCATAACTTTTGTCATATATCTGGTCCTAACAGTCAGTAAGGAAGTTTTTCTTGAACCTATCAAAAAAAAAGTGTTTTAGGATGCCTGTCTGGACGCAGACACTCCATAACCATTAATAAAGAAGCAGAAATTTGTGCCAGAGAATTCCTCAAGCTGCTATGCTTGTGCATCCTGTAGCATAGTGCTAATCATTTGGTCATCTGCACCTGAGGAAGCTCTAGTGGTACTTAAGAAACAGGGTCAGAATAGCTATTACTTTTGAGTCCAAAGTAATTACTCTTGCATCAGAAGAGAGAGAGAGAGCTCCTGTCCTGATTAATTGAAGATTGTCAGAATCAAGGAGTGCCATTCAAGGCATCTATGCTTACAGGGCTCTGACAATGGATTCCTCAGATGTTGAGCGCCCAGTGTGGATGCCCTTCATTTCCAGGCTACTTGGAAGGGCAAAATGAGGAAAAACTCAAATCTGAAAGAAATGATGCAGTCATGCATTCCCTGAAAGCCTTCACCCATACGGCATAGCAGAGAGTTCAAGTAGAGATGTACAGCACAAGTTTTCTGTGGTATGTTAACCACATGGCATTCATACCTGCTATGAAACTTGGCCTTGCAAGCCTGGGAGAGAGGTATGCTTTTGACTACAATGTACATCTCTTCTTAGCAAATTGCATCAGGGAACAGGCTGAAATAATCCTCAGCAGACCACAGGGATGTCCTCCTGGATATGACCAGGTTGTGTGGTATAACAGAACTTGACACATTTGCCATCCATCTAGACAAGCAGTTGAGAAAGTTCTAGGCTAGAACAGCAATTCCAGAAGTATAGAATGCGCCTTCTCCATGAATTAGGTTTGTTCCTTTATGCTTTTCCTCCATTTCTCTTGATCTCCAGTGTACTGCACAAAGTAAAGGAGGAAGAACCAGAAGTAGTTATAGTAGCACCCTTTCGGCCAAGACAACACTACTTCCTTCATGTGGACAACCTGTCAAGAAGGAAGTGCCAAGAACTGCCGTCTCATGCAGATGTCATGACAAAAAACGTGGGATCCCTGTTAGACAAATCTAGCCAATCAAGACTGATAGCTTGGAAGGTCTTAACCTTATTTTAAGTAGGCACAGTATTCTGATGATATGCTAAGCTTTATGGAGGCAGCTAGCAAATCTTAAACGAAAATCTTACCTAACAAAATGGAAATGATTCTCATTCTGGTACCTGTACAGTGACATTGACCCAAAGAAGGATAAAGTGACTGCTTTGGTCCTGGGATATCTGTCAGTCATTTACAAGTCAGGTTTAGCTTGCAGATCTATCAAAGTGCCTGCTGCTACTCTACACTCCAGACCTTTAGTTAAACAGTTTCTCGGGGGGGGTCATTCATCTTGACCCATGGAGGAGAAATCTTGCTGCATCCTTTGACCTGAACTATCTCCTACAATAACTGATCCTGCTCCCTTCTGTACCAGCTGTTTCATCCTACTTCCCAGTATCTATCTTGGCAAAAAGTAGATATTGTAAGCAGATATTTGTTTAATCTTCCTTGCTTCCTGAGTAAACCTAAGTCAGGCACTGTATGTAGACTTTATTTTAAGGTAAGCACATTTATCATAAGACTTTACAGTAGATCACTTATATTGTTTATATAGACAGAAATCATGGTCAGGGTCAGGAATGTGTGTGTGTGTGTGTGTGGGGGGGGTCTCCTGTACCCTTGATACGCAAATTAACCTAACTGATTGGCTAAAGTTGTGGGACTGCTGTATGTTATCAATATTCAGTGATGCCCTCAATTGCATGCAATTTTGTGACTGAATTTAGTGACTGAAATATATTTGCGTCTGCATAGTGGCTACTGTGCTCCCTAGTGCCATCCCTGTTCCATATGTTCATACTCCCCACCACCACTACACCCAGGATATGTTAAAGTAACTTTTATCCTAGAAGATGTTTTTGGTGCCAGATACCTCTGCTGGGTGGATTTCTGAGCACTAAGCCTTAATTTGTAACATCCTTCCTAGCCTTTCATCAGGACAAAGGGTATCCCTGCATATCAGCTGTATTTTCAGGCCCCTAGTAATAGCTGATATGATAATGAATCAGGCCATTCACTTGCCAGTTTTCTTTCCAAAGCCACAGAATTCAGGAAACAAGATCCCTGCATTTCTTTGATATGCAGTCATCTGGGATTCTATTTGCAGAGAAACAAAGAATTTAGACAGTCTTGCTCAGCTGTTTGTCTATTATGTAGAAAGAAAAGAAGGTAAACCTTGTTAACAACAGAATTTTACAAGATGGTTGGCTCAGTGAATTTCCCTTTGTTAGTCAAACTATAGTAAGCTATTTAAGGCTAAATCAGAGCAGATTACCCAAAAAACATCACTGCCACCACAGCCTTTTTAGTTGAGTCATAACTAGTGGCTGTTCTCTGTTTCATCTAAAATCTGCCAACTCATTACAGTCCCAAACCTTCTTAGTTAGTAGTTTCTTCCCCATCTCCAACATTTGCCATCTACATGAGGAAAAATTCTTAGTCTGCTTGGGGTACAAAAATACCTATGCAAATGCTTCCAGGCACAACCCACTAAATATTTTAGACTTTGTTGCTTATTTGGGAGCCATATGTATGTTCTCCCATTGTTTCCCCATGAAATGCTTATCTAGTCTCTCTTCCCAATCTTTTCTAACTTCCTGTGATTGATTCCTATCATTTTTGAGCAACATTTATATGCTGTACTAATTATCCCTTTTTAACAGTGGCTTCTGTTCTGTATTCCACTTACAACTCTACCAAAGTAGGTTTTTCAGTTAGGGTTCCCCATCCCCTTCACTTTGCCTATATTTGGTATCAGTCCCGGAGTCTTCTAGTCTACAGTCTAAATGTCTTATTGGCCTCTTCCCATTCTGTTACATTTCCCTCTCGAGTTATTTTCTTATCAGTACCTTGTTTCCTTTGCCAGTTCTCTCCAGTAAATTCTGTCTCCTTCTTGCCTGTTCTCTGTACCCTAAATTGCAGTCCTCCCTGTTGGCAAGAAACTCCTTTCTCCATTTGCATGTTGGTTTAGTTCTTAGAATACTTTCTGCTAGTTTATGAATAATATAATATTCTGTATGTCTGTTATTCTCCTGTGCTGTTCCATTGTTGGACAAACAAATTCCCCTTTGTGGAACAAACTTCCACATATTTTTAATATTTAAACTTTCCTATTTATGCAAGTATATTTTAAGTTGTGAATGACTGTCCTGCAACTGTACTGTACTTTTAAATGGTAATAGATTTGTTTCTTACAGTTTAAAAGTTAATTTAAACATGCTGAAACTTTTTTTCTTGAGGAGAAATTGTTTAAATTACATTTTGGGGCAAGTTAAGTGTATTATAGTGCTTTTAATTTGTTTTTACTGGAAAAAAGTTACCTTTTTCTTCACTCATTCTTATGCACATGGGATGCAAACTAGAATTCATAGGATTTATGCCTATATAGATTTACTTATTTTAAAACTATTCATTGTCCTTTATCTGATCATAATGCACTAACTATTAATATATTAATGGGTAGTATAAGGAAACTGAAGGAATTTAATATTTACATTAAGGAACAAAGTGAGTATTTGTATCTTTGAATGATAATGGTCAGGTTGGGTAAAGTCATATTATGGGACTCCTTAAAAATGCGTATTAAGCATACAATGGGAAGATTGGCTAGTAATAAAATGAAATGCTGAGATAGAGTTAGAAATACAAGATGAAATACACAACGCATGGTTTGAACCACAAAGAAATTAGATAATACTGAAGTTATGAAAAAAATTAGACAAAATAGCAAACCTTTTTAACACAAAATGTAGATATCTTTGGAAAAAATAAAATTGCAGAGTCATGTGATGACTTTACAAATATACATAGATTAGCATATCGAAGTAAGTTGTTAAGCAGAAAGGCACAAATCAATAATATCCAAAATCCTCACACTAATAAGACATGGAGAAAATGCTTAATATTTACAAAAAATTCTGAGGTTTTAAGATAAAAAAATAAACCAAATTATTACAAAATTAACAAGTATTCAAAGAAAAATGTTAATAAACTTAATGACCAACAAATATCTCTACTGAATAAGCATATTGCCCTGATAGAAATTAGAGGCTTTAAAAAAAGGGAAAATGGTAAAGTTCTAGGGTTAGATGGTTTAAGTATGGAATAATTTAGTCTGCTTCCGTTAAATATTTTAGAATTAACTGAGTGATGTATTTAGGATAATTGAGAGTGACAAAATTTCTCCATCGTGCAAATTTTCTGTAAACTCGCTTATATTTAAACAAGGAAAGGATAATAAGTTAGTTTCCTTAGACCTATTTCATTATTAAATATAGACTATAAAGTGTTTACTTCCATTTTTGTCTCAAGATTGAGTTATAATTAATTAGTAATGATCAAACAGGATTTATAGTCAATAGATTAGCATATGATATAAAAAGGGTATTGACTATCTTAGATTTAAAAAAAAAGGAATGAACAAGAAAATGGCCCTTATTAACTTGGATATTGAGCGCTTTTGATTCTGTAGAGCGGAACTGCTTATTTAAAACTGTAGAAGCGTTTGCCTTTCCAGAACAGTTTATTGGAATATTAAAAAAAACTGTATAGAGACTCCACAGCATGTTAAAATTGGATCTTACATTTCTCAAGGATTCACTTTTAACAAAGGTACAAAGCAAGAGTCTTCCTGGTCCCCTCTACTATTGCATTAGTTAAGTGCTTAGCTAATAGTATAAGAAGCAATGACAACAATTTTGGATTCTTAATTAACCGAGATTGTCAATCCAAAATGCATCTTTTTGCAGATATTTTACTAACTATAAAGAAGATTTTAATTATTCAATTTAAGAAATAGATGATGAAATAGAAATCTCTAGAAGTATCGCTGTTCAAATTAAACTGAAACTTTAGCAGTAAATCAGATACTAGATAGTAAATTTAAAGATAAATGTAATTGGGAAGGAAAACTAAAATATTTAGGAATAAAAAAGTCTGTCTTGATTGAGATTATTAATAAATTTGAAAAACAACTGAAGTGTTATGTATTAAAAATAGAATGACTTGTTCATATTTTTTACTTTTGAGGATAGGTTAATAATTATTAAAATGATTATATGAACCTGGTGGACAACTTTGAGAAGGTCACCAAAGCAGTAGCTGAGGGCAAAATGGTTCACACTGCATACCTTGACCTGGCAAGGCATTTGACATAATCCCCACTCGAGCATTTTTGACCAACTTAGACTGGTACAAACCCTTATGTCACCCGGTGGATAGACAGGACCCAGGAAGTTAAAATTGTAGAGTCCACCTCTATAAAGAGGGCAGTCACAAGCAGAGTCCAACCGGGATCAGTCCAGAGACTGCTCTTTTTTGGCATTTACTACTCTGAAGTCAAGGCCAACATCAGTGGCCTCTGGTTGACTAAATATGGAGATGATTGCAAATTAGGAGCTGTTCTTGAATCACCCCCTGTCACAAATAATTTCCGTGAAAGGCTGACATAGACAAAAAAGTGGTGTGGAGCCATGGACTAAAACTAAATGGCAATAAATGCATAATAGTATCTTTCAGGAAGTCACCCACACCTGGTTGCTATTATATTGACACACCCGTAAGAGTTGACCCATTAGTTAGGGACTTAGAGACACAGACAGTAATCTAGCCTTTGACCATTACATGTCTACAGTAGTAAGGAAATCATTGTGTTGTGTTAGCTTACAAGCAAAGATGTGGCATCTAGGTCTAAGGAAGACAGTGTTCACTGTATTGGCATTCATAAGACCTGTTGAGTACATTGTCCCATTTGGTATGCACCTAATCAGGCATATCCAACAACTGGAATATCCAAAGAGGTTCCTCACTAAACGAATACAGGGCATAAGTAAACATGTCTTATGCAGGCCACCTCAATGCCCTATTCCTGTATTATCTCCTACAGGCTGTTGAGGGGAGATCTATGCCTAGCATACAAGCCATCGTCAGACCCCATTCTGATGGACCTCCTGAATATCTTAAAACTAACAGCACCTTAATTATCCATTCTCTGTTACATGCTCACCTTCCATGTGAAGTAAAGTTCCTTCCTAAAAATTCAAGTGCAACTTGGACATTTGGATGGGGAACAGGAAACCCATCCCTTGTATGCCACCCATGTCTCTAGTGGACTCAAGCAGCCTGTAAATGCTTCATGTCCAAGACTCCTCTTTGTATTGTTTCACCTCACAAACCCCTGCTTATACTTAGAGGTGCAGAACTTGGAGATTTGGGATGCATGACTAACCTTTAAAAGTCTGTTGTGGTCATTACCCTAGTAAACACCTATGATCATATTACCCAAGATAAAATATATATATATATATATATATATAGAGAGAGAGAGAGAGAGAAAATACAGTATTCAATTGCTTTAATAATTGACAAAAAAACTTTTTAAAGAAAATGGAAAACATGTTAACTTAATTTTTATAGTATCCTAAAAAGCCAATAATTCTTATA
The DNA here is from genome assembly GCF_019279795.1 of Protopterus annectens. Lineage (NCBI taxonomy): Eukaryota > Metazoa > Chordata > Ceratodontiformes > Protopteridae > Protopterus > Protopterus annectens. Next base: position 365,485,947 of record NC_056749.1, read on the forward strand.
GCAATCATATAAGATTTTTGGAGTATGGTGGTATTAGCTTCCCAGATATAGAATCTTATTCTTTTGCTGCAGGTTTTAACTCTGTTATACTCCACATAGAATCAGCTTATTCTATTCAATGGAAAATATCCAGGAACAGATTATACTAAATTCTTATAAGTTTATTAAATATGGTAAGTTAGAAATATCTAACAAACCTCTACAGCTGGTTAAAATTTACCATAGAAGGAAATTAATTTCAGTTTTTAGGCTCTGCGTATATGAAATCAGTTTTTAAAACAGTTAAGAATTATGTTTTTTAAAACTCCGTTAATATCAAAATAGAAATTTTTGTGCTTTCCAATTGCACCTCAACTGTAGATTTAAGGAAACTCAGAACAATGATAAAATGAATTTACTAAAAAGGAATTGGCAATTGTTATGGCCTGATTGCTTTGAAAAAGGAAAAGCTAAGTCTCCAGGATATTTAATGAACAAATATAAATTAGATGAATATACAAACCAATTAATCATTCATCTGTAAGAAAAAATAATTTGAAGATGAGTGAAGAACAAAAAGCTGTCCCCCCCATTATATGAATGTATGAATGCTATCATTGAAGGTTGAAGCTTGTCCAAGTTGTACAAGCTAATTATAAATAATTTTGATGCAGAATTCTGGAACTTTTTAGATGATAGTGGATCAAGTGACTTAGTAGATGGTAAGAATAAAACTTTACTTAAATTAGGTAGTCAAACATCAAGTTTAAACTGGAAAGTTTTATGTGGAAATACATGCATAAAATGTTTGTTACTCCATATAAAAATTCAAAGTTTAGTGAAATGACTCCAGTTTGTTGGAGATGTAGTGAAGACGTAAAAGCTGATTGGACACATGTTTATGGATTGTGAAAAATTAAATGTTTATTGAGGAGGGATTGGTACTGTTAGTTTTTTAAGGGGATATGGTATGAACATTGTTGTTTAACTAGATGAGTAATGTAAATGAATGTTCCACATCCTGTATCTGTAAAAGCCAGAGTGCAAAGTATGTTTTGGGCTCTCTTGGCATTTACTTGGAAAGTTATTACAATAAAGTGTAAATTAAACTCAGTTCCTACATTCAAAACCTTTTAAATTTAACAGCAGTACTATGTAAAACCGAAAAAGAAGTTAGTGTAAGATCTATAAATCATACTAAGACTTGGTGGTTAGGATAACCTTGAAATGTTGCTATGGAAATACCACGACTCTTAATGTGTTCATTGTATAAGATTATCTTGATAATTCCTATCACTGTATAACAAGATGTGATGTTATATTTCTTCCTTTCTGTGTTTATATTGTAAATATGTTAACTTAATAAAACATGTATTATAAAGAAAATAAAATACTATGAACTGTTGCAAATGGAATTCCAGATTCTCCTCCATCCCCCATTTCTATCAGCATTGGAGGATGTTTGTTACAGCCTGTGTCTTCCCTGCTAGCCAGCCTGCCTTGTACAAAGAAAGCAGACAATGTACAAAGTTCCTCAGTCTTTCAAATTTGTATGTACTCCTCCCAGACCTGATCCTGCAGCTATAGTGATACTTAATCAAGCTGCTGCCAAACATTTTAATTCAAATCTGTTCTCTGCTGACAATGAGGTAAAATGTATACTTTTGCAACTTTACTTTCAAGAATTTTGAATTGTCAGGTTCATATGTTAGATTATTCTGACTGTAAAAGTAAAGAAAATGCTTGGAGACCAGTTCTGGGCCTTTCTTTCATAATCCCATATATGACTGTGCTCAAGTTCAAAATGCTTTCACAGTTGCCCCTTCCTCATTTGCGTTTTTTGTTACCTTTGATCTGCAAGATGCTTACCACATTGCAATTTATCCAGACTTCAGATGTTTAAGGTTATGTGTGTCTTGATCACATTATCAGTTCTCTGCCTTACTTTTAAGGCTATCCACTGCTCCAAATATCTTCATAAAGTCTCCATCTCCTGTCATAAACCATTGCAGGCTATAGGATATGTACATCTGTACATATTTGGATGATTTGCTAATCTTTGCAGTGTCTTTTTCAAGGTGTCATAAATCCTTCATTTGGGTGAGAGATCTCTTATGCCATCTTGGGATTCCAAGAGAACATTCAAAAGTCTTTTTTGACTCCATCACAGAGGATTGTGTTCTTGGGATGTCTGCTAGATAATGAAGTACAAAGAGCTTTTCTTATGTAGAAAAATAGATCTATTTCAGGAATTTACTGCTTAGAATTTAGCCTCTGTGAAGGGAATACTTCAGGATTTCGGGTCTCATGACATATATGATCCTTATGATGTCTCCGGCAAGAGACTACATGAGAAAGGTACAGTGAGAGGCATGGCTAAGATGGTGAGTAGTTAACAGCACTGTTTTTTTAGCTTTGCTTCATTTTAACGTCTCTAACATGATTTTTACTAAAAAACTCAATGTTTCAAAATTGGATAACATTTCAAAACTGGATGGATTTATAGGTGAACATCTGCTGAAAGATGTACTGCAAAAAATAAGCTTGAAACTCTTACTTTTTTCTGTCAAGAAAACTAGAAAGAACTAATTGTCTCAGAATGAGCCACGCTATGTCCAGTATACAGAGAACTACAATGAAAAAAGGAATACAGGCTATGCTAAGTAACAGCAGTGACTTATCTGTAAAGACAGAAATTAGAAGGCAAAATGGGCAATTCCAAAGAGGAATGTAAAAAAGTTGAAGTACTGAGTGAATCCAGTCATCGGAAATCTCTAGTATGTGAGGGGACATGTCTGAGTTTGATAGAAGATTACTTGAAAATGTGAATAACACTGAATTTCTTCTGAAAAAAAGCAACTTATTCTGGGAAAAAATAGACTTGGAAAATAGATCTAGAAGGAATAACATCAGGATTTATGGGATTCCTGAAAAAAAGAAGAGGGAAGACAGTACGATTCAATTCCTTAATACCTGGTTGCCTAAAACTTTGAACCTGTCTGAAGCTTTTTTCCTTGGGCATGGAAAGAGCACATGTATCGCTTTACAACTCTTCTTATAAAAAAAAAAAACCTTCAAAAAGGTCTGATCTTAAAATTTTTCTCAAGTCGATATAAGGGTTTAGTCTTAAAATCTGCTTGGACTAATTATCCAGTTAAAATGAAAGAAAATACTGTAAGATTTGACCATGACTGTTCAATATTAGTGATGCCAAAGAGAAAAGCATGTGTGCCACATGTTAAAAGTTTAAAGAAAAACAATATTAAAGCACAAATCTTGTTTCCAGCAAAAATAAGGGTTCACCTTCTAGAAGGAAAGAAGATTTTTAACACCTTGGAAGATGCAGTGAACTTTATACAGAAAAATAAAATCCTAAAAAACCCCAAAAGAAATGGATTGAAATCTATCAACATCTTTGAAAAGAAATACAACAAAAGGTAGTTGGCTAATTAACTCATTACAGCCAAGTGACACCTCCAGGTGCATTTGCAGTTAACTCCTACTGATGCTTCTAGGCATCAAATATTGCTTGTTCATATTTGCATCAGTAATTCCAAAATCATGCTATGTACAAGGATCTAAAATATTTCATGTTAGTTTACACAATACTAAACTCAACTGCATCCTCCAACTCTCTTTCTCCACACTCAGCTCTATTTTCACTAAAACCAATACCCACTTCTACTGTAAAGAAACTCCTTCAGAAATTGAAGCCATGTACGAATGCACCTGATAACATTCCCTCTTACTTCCTAAGTATAGCTGCTGAAGCAATTGCCTATCCTATAAGCATTCTAATTAACCGTTCCATCCATGAATGTACAGTGCCCCAACTCTGGAAACAAGCCTTCATCATTCCTCTGCATAAAGGTGGTAATAACTGTAACATCAACAACTTCCGACCCATTGCTATCCTGTCCCCCATTTCTAAACTCCTAGAAAAGTGTGTCCAACTTCAACTCTTACCACACCTGTTAGATAATAACCTTCTAACCCCTACTCAACACGGGTTCAGGCCCAATCATAGCACTATAACAGCCCTACTCTCCTATCTTGAGACTGTTAATAAAGCACGTGACTCTGGCCAAATTGTCTCCACCCTACTACTTGACCTCTCTAAGGCCTTCGATACTATCTCACACAGCCTGCTCTTAACTAAACTTTCAAAACTTAACCTCTCTCCCTCCTCCGTGAACTGGTTCTCTAGCTATTTATCAAATAGATTCCAAGCTGTAAAATGGAAAAAGGCCACTTCCTCCTTTCTTAGTACCCCTACCGGAGTTCCCCAAGGTTCCATTCTTGGTCCCCTTCTTTTCAATATATTTATAAATGATTTCCGCAAATCCATTCCATTCTCTAACATCATCCAATATGCAGATGATTCTACCATTATCTGCTCAGCTACATCTCCCTCTATGCTCCAAAAGCTTACACAAGAAGCTTTTTCAATTACTGAACATTGGATGAAAATAAACCACCTAGCACTCAATGCCTCCAAAACTAAACTAATGGTATTTACCCCCTCAAAAACTACTCCTTTCGATATGAACACATTCTCAATTACTAGCGAAAATAACTCATCCCTGGAACTGGTGTCTGAAACCAAGTTACTTGGTGTCCAAATTGATAACCAGTTTAACTTCAACTCCCATCTACAACTAAATATTTAAAAAAACCATCAAAAACTAGGCATGCTCTATCGTCAAAATCAGTACCTCACATGCTCCTCTAAAATCACTCTCTCCTCTTCTTTTCTTATCCCCTCCCTTCTCTATGGAGCTCCTCTGCTAACCAATCTTCAGTCCTCTCTAAAAAAACAACTTTCTTCCTGCTATAACAAAATCGCTAAGTTCGCAAACGGCCACAGGTCCTCCACCCACCACTGCACCTCTCTCCGAAAACTAAACTGGCTTGAGTTACCTAATCAACTCAACTACACTCAGTTAACTTTAGCCCACAAGCTCATTCTCAACCCATCTCTCTGTCCCTCCCTGTCTTCCGCCTTCAGGATGCACCTACCCGATAGAGTTTTAAGGTCTAACAATCAAAACCTATTATAAGTACACAAACCAACTCGTCCTCCAGGCAAAAACTTACTATCCTTTAACCTAGCCCGTCTCTGGAACTCACTCCCACCATCGATTCACACTACTCCCAATCATAACATGTTTAAAAAATCTCTTCATATGTCTCTAAGGTCCCAGTGGGGAATGCTCTTGCTCCCACCCCTCATAAAAGGCTACAATGGGAATGCTCTTGCTCCCACCCCTCGTAAAAATATGGTATTTACATCTTCCTTCACACTCATGTTACCTGACTGTACCTTATAAGCTTATGTTCCTTACAAAATAACCACTCTGTATGTGTAAAGCAACATCACTTTTCTCTAAACAGTATTGTTTGAATGTTCCTAAAGTTTTGAGTTTTTTAAATATTTTAAGTATTGTTTGAATGTTTCCTGAAGTTTTGAACTCATATGTCTGTATCTTGTACAATTGTATTATTGTTATTATCATGCTATTGTTTGTACCTAGTTTGTTTTGTTTTTTGGAGCTTTTCTCCCCAGGACTCCATTGAAAACGGGTTCTTTTTGGCCAAATGGACTATCCTGGTAAACCAACTGCAAATAAATAAATAAAATAAATAAATAAATCATTATTTAACCTATGTCTAGTGCAGGTAAATTGATATTAGCTGTTTTTTATGATATTAATTTATATAGATATAATCACTTTTTCTAAATATCTCAACAACCACATAACACAGACAGAACTCATTAGCTTCATATGAAAGCTCTGAGCTAGATGAATAAAATTTGGATAACAGTATGTATGTAAATTGAGTGGTTGCTGAGATGATGTAAGTTGTTTACAAAATATTGCAAATATAGTGTTTACTGTGACTTATAAAATTCAGTTTAAGACCTAGACCTAAAACATTACCAGTATAAAAATAGTTTATGCTGAAGAGTTTGCCATTTATACCTTTTTCATAACCCCTGTGGTTCCAGAAATATGAATGTTTATTTGAAATGTGAGGGCATTTGATACTGTCAAAAGATGTAGGCTCGGCCCATTGGAAGTTGCAGTACAAACTTTGAGTTCCATTGGAGTGAAAAAAGTAAAAAAATAAAAGCCCAAAACTGAAGAATAATGAAAATCTGTGTATTTCATGGTTATTAATTCTTATTAGTTTAAAGAAGTGCTTAAATGCTTATGAACAGGTGCTGAGGATTACAATTTACAATGTAAATTTTCTTTCTGTACTTCAGATGGTTACTAGTTCCCTTTTTAAATTGTTTGATTCTTTTAGCTATATTTGAAATTAAAGCCCCTTATTTTCATTTAGAGTTTAAAAGGTTAAACTATTCACTTTATTAAATGCTAATCATTATTATATGTTAGGTGGCACACTTTCTGATGTTTTGACATAGTTGTGTAATGTACTATAATACAGGATGCAATAAATGCCAGTAAAGAGGCATGTTAAGTTACAATTTTTGGTTCTTAAAATGGTCCAATAGTGTGCTATTGATAGTATACTTGACATGCAGTAGCACCCAGGAAAGTTATGCTATGTTATTTATGCTATGTTATAAACAAAGTATAAAATATATAGTTTCTTATTTATATAAAAGTTATTGGAATGTCAGGTTAAACCTGGATCACACACAACTTTTATTCTTTTAATGCAAGTTTATATGCTTTGTCTCCTTAAAGTCTGCTTTATATTAAACATCTCATACAAATAGTGCTTACTGAATCATCGTTATTTCTTTAAATGCAATAGCTTTTTAGTGGTTGACACACTTTGATATGGTGGTTTTTTAGTGGTTTTCGAAGGGTTGAAGGTTTGATGTATAATGTTGAGTTGACTTGGATTCACTTGTGAATGTTTTTGTGTGAATTGTTGCAGATAAACTCTTCATGTGCAAATCCTTGTCATGAGGATCAGCTTGAAGCAGCTTAATTAGAGTCATGAGCACTTTTGTGATGCTGTGAGAGTTGTGAAATTTCTAAGAACAGTCCAGGTTACTGCTTCCTGTCTAAAAGTAAATGATCATAATATTTTAAATCATAAGTTAAGATGTCAGTGAATACAAGTTGCATAATAAGCAAAAGAGAGTGAATTGCATTCTAAACCACTGTCCGTTATTACATAGTTCTGAATGCTTGCAATATACCAGAAGTAAAGTTTATATACTAGCCTATAGAAAGACATGTTTGATAAAAAATTTAAGGTTATATTTCTCTGTTGTCTCTCTCTAACTGTAACACTTAATATCTCAGAATAATTTGTTACAGAAAGTCTGAATCTTAAAAGGGAGGATTTTGTAAATGGTTTGTTCAGATACTATTAGACATAACATTAAAGAAAATAGGACTGGTTATAACAGTAGTACTAGATTAAAGAGTATCAAATATATAAGGGTAAATATAAATGTTCTATTATATGATATCCTACATTAGGAGGATAGGTAAAATGTAAAACCTAGGAATATATAATAGTACAAGACATAGTATACAAACAGAGATCAGAATAAGTAAGTATGTGTATAGTGAATGAATATAAATGTCTACAAGGATGGGAGGTTAGCATAGTGGTGTTCACCTTATACAAGGTGCAGGGCTTGACTGTCACATGGGATAATTGACTGGGCTTGAAATGGCTCACAAGGGGAATTATCCTGATACTAATTTAGGAACTTGTGTTCCTATGAACAACTTTACATATAGTAAATAAAATAGAAAATATATAAATCTGATGTATAAATGAATGTGAAAACTGACTTCCTCCCTGTAGTAGACCAGGAAGATAATGTGAATTACAAGGAAAGATGATTGTAGAGATATTCAGTTTGGTCAACTTATAATAAAGTTTTTGAACACGTGTTTTTTTCTTATTCATAATAACCTACTGATGGGCTTTTTTAAGATGATGCATACTAAAAGTATGAGACACATTAATATGAGTCAGAAGCATGAGCAAACTGTGTTAATCTAATGTAGAGTTTGAGAGGTACTTTGTTCATCTTTTTCAACAAACTAGGAATATGTTATTCCATGGTAGAAAGTTTTAGGGTTATATCATTAGGTAGTTTTTTTTATTTGTTTCAAACGTTTTGTCCATAGCTGAAAATTTCATGTTATAAAGCATATAAGTTCTGTACATGAATGTGATTTCATTATACCTGTTTTTTTTTCTCTCTTATAGAAATGCACATCTTTTATTTATTTATTTTACATTTGTTGACTGGGCTAGTCTAACTGGATATATGTTAATTTTCTGTAGAGGCCCGGGGAGATGAGCTCCAAGACAGAAACAAAAAACAACAAAAAAATGAATAATAGCAACAGTCTTGTATACAATGCATATTCCAGGTTAAAACAGAAAATTCAACGAGGACAGAAAAATCCTAACAGTGCAAGAATGCATGTACAATACAACATACAGGTACAATACATAAAAAAGAAAAAAGAAAAACAAAAAAGACAGGTTAATTGTATTAAAATAAAGAAATTTCCTCAGTAAAAAGTATCCACAGAGGTTAGACATAGTGTAACTTTAGAGGAAGGATGTATTTATAGTCAATAAGGAATGTATAACAGTTCATGAGTAGTATAGGATAGGCAGAGCTAAGTTTGAACAGATGGATGCCTAGTCAGGTTTAGTACAGGGGCATAACCAGTGTGTTCTAAGGAAAAGTTTCAGTCTGTTTTTAAAGAGTGATAAAGAGGGAAGTGAGGAAATGTCACTGGGGAGAAGATTCCAGGTTTTTCCGACAGCATTGGAAAAGAGAGAATCCCCAGCCTTGTTGCTTAATATTAATGGATTGAATAATCCACTAAAGAGGGGGTTGTGTGTTCAAATACTTGCAGTTCGATAAAGCTCAAATAGTATTTCTACAGGAAACTCATTTACTTAAGAAAGGTGTAAATAAACTTTGATTTAAGAATTATTTGGTTTTAGCAGGTTCTGACTTTTGATCTAAAAGGGTAGGCACCCTAATTTTACGGAAGAACTTGCCAGTAATGCATAAAGTAATAGATACCTATGGTAATAAAAATGGTATATTATGTATTGTTATAGTTGAGTGCAACAAACCACTATATACGTTGGTGAACTCGTTTTGGATTCCAGGGGCTGGAGCTAAAGATGCAAAAAAAATATGTGCATGGTCACCACATGCATTAGAAGTGAAACTTCTGTAAGGAAGTGCGAAAAAACAGATTTCTTGCTGTAAGAGGCTGAGAGGCATGCACAAACCTCTTCATTCCTGCCAGTGGATTGCTCACTCTCATTCCTCACTGTCACACACACAGTCTTACCGGATTACTCACACTCACACACACTCTCTCACACACACACACACACACACACACACACACACACACACACACACACACACACACACACAGTGTTTCCTGCTTTCATACATGCATTCACTCACAGAAGATCGCTTTCACTGTCTCCCTCAATGGCTGTCCCCCAGTCACTCATGTACATATACACACACACACACACACACACACACACACAAAACACAGTTCCTGGACCTGTCCTTTCTCTGTCTTCCCCTCCCATGGTTCCCCCCAGCTCATTATACTTTAGTGTTGTTATAGTACATATATAATAGGCCCTGGTAGTGTCGTGTATCCCCCCACTTCAAACCCCCATTATGATACTGGCACTGGTACTGCACTTTGCAGGATCATATCTTGTCTAGTGTATCTGCTCATCCTCTGATCCCCCCACTTAGGATGTCTGTGACACTACAGCACTTCAGTTTATTCCTGGTGCCCCAACACCACCTCTGAACTCCATAGTAATGTTGGTTCTGTCATGACACTTAAAGTAAGCTTTGGTGGATTAGTGCATGCTTTCCACCTCTACAATCCTTGTAGTAGTGTTGGTGCCATCATGGCACTTAAAGTATGCTCTGGTAGTCTAGTGCATCCTCCCTACCCTGATCCCCATAGTAATTTCACTACCATCATGACACTTAAAGCAATTCCTGGTGTCTGGTGGTTCCCTTCATTGCCCAATCCCCATAGTAATGTTGGTGCTATTACTGCTGTTAAACAATTCCCTGGTGTGTGGTGGTTCTTCCCACTCCATCCTTGTTCTCTCTAGTAATGTTGATGCCATTTACAGATGTATCCGTGGTGTCTTGTGTATCACCCCACCTCCGCATTCCCCGATTCCCATTTTGCTGTCAGTCACACTCTCTCGATCTCTCAGACACAGCATCTCCTGCTTTCATACACGCATTCACTTACAGAACATCGCTCACTCTCTCTTGCACACACAGTCTCTTCTGCTTTCATACATGCATTCACTCACAGAATATCACTCTCACTCTGTCGCAATCTCTCACACACGCATTCTCTTCTACTTTCATCCATGCATTCACTCACAGATCATCACTCTCACTTTCTCAGTCTATCTACTGTCACTCTTTTTTTGTTTGTGTGTGTCTGTGGGCATGTGGTTGAAAAGCTCACTCTCACTCTTCACTGTCTGTGTGCGCATGCATGCGTGTGCATGCAGGATTGGTCGCTCTAACTCTTCATTGTGTGTGTGTGTTTGATAATCCGAAGAATGGAAGTCAAACTCTGCCCTTAAGGGTGGAGTTTGACTTGCATACTTCTGTTTCACTTTTCCATTACACACTGAGCTCTGACAGTCCCATAAGAGGTTTCACTTCAAAAATTTCTTAGACACTGTAGTCTACTACATGAAAGGTGAAGACAGTATAATGACTGGCGATTTTAATTTTATTTTATTGGACAAAGATCCCATTACAGATATAAAGCTAAGAATCACATCTTCAGCCAAACACTTACATTTTGTAAATCTAATGAATTTAAAGGATGTAGGTATGAGCTAAGGAAAAGAAACTCACTTCAGTTTACCCATTATTCATATAGATGTGGAACACAAATATTAATAACATTTTTCTCAGTCTGTTATCACATATCAAAGAAGTTTCAATAGTTTCATGTCCCTTATCAGACCATAATGCTATAATCTTTATTTTAAAAATTGAAAATTTAATACATCACAGGAGATTACCAGCATACATTATAAAAAAAAAAAAAAAAAAGATTGGTGTGTTAGAGATCAAATATTTCCTAGAAATAAACATGAATGGTGAAGTTTCTGACATTGTCCTGTGGGATTCACTAAAGGTGTCCTTAAATGGAAGAGTAACAAATTGTTGTATTAGTAAAACAAGAGAGTATGGGACAAAGATTTGGATTCACAACAGGCCAAAATAGACACATTAAAGTTAAATCTAAAGCAAAATGACATCATCAGTCAGACTGAACTTAAAATTTATGTACAAAATATGCTGAAATTCTAAATTGTGACGTTTCAATAAGCCTGGACAAAAAATAAACTACAGTCATATTCAGTAAACCTTTTAAGCTTGTATAAACTTGCTCTTAGATCAAAGAAAATGAATAAATCATATTAAAGACATTATAATGCATATAAATAAAGAACAGATATTAAAGGTATTCTTGAGGGTTTTAAAATATTTTATGAAAAGATAAATGATGCAAATAACCTAAGTGATACTATAGGTGAAACTTTCTAAGGGAAAATATAAGTAATAAGTGAACAAATAAAAAAAAGTGGTAAGCCATTCACTTTAACAGAAATAAAAGATCAAATAAAGTTAAAAAATTATAAGGCGCCAGCTATACCAGAAAACTGGATGATGCAGTTAAAATATTAGATATGGTCTACAGAGAAATAAAAACAGTTGCTGAAGTCCCTCCATCATGAAAATCTTCCTTTGTAGCACCTATTTTAAAACATGATCAGGATCCTGCGAAGTGCTCGTAATACAGACAGTTTAACTTTTAAATGTGGACTATAACATGTTAATGTCCATTTTAGTTAATAGAATTAATTTGCTTATACCTAAACTAATTAACAGTGATCAAACTGGTTTTATTTTAAATAGGCAAGTGTAAGATAATACAATAAGAATACATACGTTAGACTACACAAATAAAAATAGGAATCATTAGTCTCAATTTAGATAAGGCTTTTGACTTAGTTAATTGGTTCCACCTGTTTAAAATGTAGAGTATAATTTCCCACCTGAGCTAATTGCATTAATTTCTAAGTTATACAGTAACTTGTGTTGTTTAATGTTATATTCTTTCTAATTCCTTTAAATTACAAAAATGCACAAAACAAGGCTGTCCATTATCACATTTCCATTAGCTGTAGAACCCTTTGCTAAAAGTATTAGATCTAATAAGAACATTAATGGTATCAAAATAAAGGAAGATTTTGAAGATTTATTTCTTTGCTGATGATATTTTACTAACAATAGGAAATATAGAGTTTGTTAGAACATATAATTAATTCTATGAATCAGTTTGAAGAAATCTTGAACTTAAGATTTAATCATAATAAAACAAGTACATTGCTAATAAATTAAATTCATAGAAAAAGTAGTCTAACTTCAGTTGGAATAGCAATCAAATGAAATACCTTGGCGTAACCATTATGTCTAATAGTAAAGAAATGATACAAACGTTGAACAGGTTGTTGATAAAATTTTAAGTTTAGTCACAAATTGGAACAAATTCTTCTTTACCATGGAAGAACGATCAATACTTAAGATGGTAGTTCTCTCTAAAATTGTCTTACAATCTTTAGTACCATCTTCAAAAAAATTGAAGGATGTGACGTTATGAGGTATTGCCATCTGTACCAGAGAGAATAGGACAGTACATGTGTAACATATGACAGCATAGTTAGCTGGAGTTTTGTAAATAATTTTCTGTCATTTTACTGTCACACTGACTTGTACAGATGCTTATGTTAACAATGTATCAGCAGTGTTGTTATAACGGATTAAATGTTTGTTTAAACAAGGGACTCAATTAATACTGCACCAGATCTTAGAAAAGCTCTGAGTCTGTATTCTATCAGAGTCATGTGATCAAATGTGATGTCATTCTATAACTAGCACTGAGGGGATTGAATTCACAGATCAGCTTGTTTTGTTTTCTTTGGAACCTGATAGAAAAATCTATGACAGTTATCACAGTCAGTTCAGTTAGATCAGTAGAAGTTGGAAGAACATCACCTTGCCTTGTGGAAGTAAGCAACTCAGCATCTCATCTTGCCTTGCTGTATTCATTAAGTTAGTTAGGGAACAGTTCTTTAGACAGAAATTACAGGGAGATTAGCTAAGTATTGATGTTATGTTGTCCATATCTCGACTTCGCTCTTGTTTGGGTTCAGAGCCGATCCTTGGCTCCGACTCGGCCATGTACTATAGCTCAAGAGCTATTACTGCCTCGAGGCTAGCCCCTATCCCAGCATGCCTAGCGGTAGTTACCCAGATCTCGTTTGCCACTTGCAGCATCTAGATTGTGGGTACTGGCTCAGGCCAAGTGTCTTTTGTATTTGTTAAATTAGAAGATTTTCTTCAAAAGTATATCTTTCTAACTTATCAATACCTGTCCTGAGTTCTTCTACCTCCTCTATCCCGTCCGAGTGACTTGTGTTTGTTAGAGACTAACCATTTTTCTCTCTGGCGTTTTTACCTTCTTCAGACCCGTTTAACTTACAGGGTTATTCACCTTTTTCTTGCCGCCTTTAACTTATAAGGAGTTGCCGTTTGTTAGAGGCTCTCTTTAGGTGGGGAGTTCGCCATTTAACTTAGAGGCTCTCCCCTTCTCTTCTTTTTTGTTCCTGTCTGTTTTTAAAAAAAAAAAAAAGATATTTTTTGCCTGTTATTGGATAGTTATCTTGTAGCCTCGGTGGTGGTGCTGCGGTAGCGTTGTTGCCTCACAGTAAGACGCTGTTTGGTTCGATTCTCAGCTAGAGCATCTTCTGCGTGGAGACATGCGTGAATGGGCATACCTTCATTGAAGGTTGTGCGTCAGAGCTGGTAACTCTGCATGTAAAAATCAACTACCAATCATTAGCGGACCGGAGTTCCGCTGTGGCGACCCCTAACCGGGAAAAGCCGACAGACACAAACAAATTGGATAGTTATCTTGTAGCAGTGTTTTTTTCTCTTCTCTAGCCTTACATAATACTGTTCAACATTATGTCGAAAGATACTGCAAAGAAATCGAAACCTTCGGGTTTCAAAAAGTGTGATTCATGCTGTCAAAATATGTCCCTTATGGACGGGCACGCGAGTTGCGTATATTGTTTAGGACCTGTTCACCTGCAGGATTCATGTTCTATCTGCCATGCTTTTAGTTCACAAGTCCTGCAGGAGAGAAAAAAACAAATTAATCTTAAGAGGTTTACTGAAGAGCCCTTTTGATGCTGCTATGGTGGGGACTCAGCCAGCAAAAAACCTGGAAAAATCTAAGCCTTCATCCTCTTTGGCTCTGACCCAGCTAAAGAGAAGGGCAAACCACAAGCTAGACTGGACTTGACTGTCGGTTCTGACAAGACACTATCACCTACAACTCCATCTGTGTTTTTGGAGCCAGTAAGGTCCCATAAGCATTCCAGGTCTCCTGCCTTGGAACCAGTGCAGTCTGCTTCATAGTCTCCTTTATTACAGTCTGTGGCAGGCAGTCACCGGTCTTCAACCCATTCCTCTCTGTCATCCAGGAGCCTCTCAGATGATCATGTGGAGAGTGTGCTAAAGAGGCTTCTTAGGACACCAGCATTAACCAAAATACTTTCGGGCCCATCCCAGATGGAAATGGTGCCGACAGCCCTAACAAAAACTGTCTCTTGATTCCTCTGAGTTCAAAGCTGGAATGTATGGAAGTCATAGTGGTGGAACCATCGGTTCCAGTAACCTCCTCAGGTCTTTCGGTACTGACTACTGCTCTGCTCTCCTCAATAACTCCTTCTATCGAGGGATCAGTGAGCTGATGCACCCTCATTGGATCTGAGTGGGGGAGCGGCAGCGGACCCTTGTCCGACCATACTCTCCCACTTGGAGCTTCGGAGCAAGTCAGCTCGGCTCCTACATCAGCCTTGGAGCAGTCACCCTCATTTCAGAGGAAGTCACCAGCTTCTTCAGAGCCAGAGATTATTTCAGGTTGGGACCACAATGCCTTCGAGGTGATGAGCGTGCTCTCTGCTGAGACAGCTCCACCCTTGGCACCATTGGCTCCTTTAACTTCTGTGCCGGTGTTCTCCTTTGAACCTCCCCTCCACCCCAAGCATATGGAACCCATGCTCCAGGACGCCCCATTGGGTGATCCCACCTTTTCTGAAACCTCCCTGGACCATCCTTCAGAGGATGTCCCTTGGAAGAGGACTTGCAAGAGGAAGCATGTGGACTCCCCTGAGTCCTTGATATCAGACACTGACTTGGATGATTCAGAAGGGTCCCCATGGTCCCCCTCTGAAGATCTCTTTTTCAGACATCTTAGAAATCCTCAGACAAAGTGGTGACTGGAAGTCCCTTGCCCCTTCTGAAGATGCATTCGGTTCTTGATCCTCCATCTCTTGGGTATCTCCTCCTTTCGACCTACTTTTACACGTAGTGAGTCGAAAGGCGTGGAGCTCTCCAGACACGATAGAACCAGTTTTGCAGAGGCCCAATAAATTCATTACAGCCCCTGAAGACACTCATCTTATCCAAAGGCGTTCCCATTGATGTTATGGTGGTGGCAGCAGCCACCAAGAAGGAATTAGCGGAACCTTCATCTGTCTATCCACCGAACAGTGTGTCTCATATGATGGACAGATATGGGAAGTGTATGTTTTCTTCAATGACCTTTACTCTCAGGTCACTGAACTATTTGTCCCACTTTACAAGGCTTTAAAGGGATCTCCTCAAAGAGTTGGGGAGATACCTTACAGGATCCTACAGTTGCGGGAGCCTCGACAAGGTGGCTTCTCAGCTAGCGACTTTGACTTTGGTGGTTAACTCCTCCATGCGGCTAATTTCTTACACAGCCGATGGGGCAAGCAGGACGGCAGGCACAGGGGTGGCCTTATGTAGACACTCCTAGATGCACCTTTGTCATTTTGCAGAGCCCTTTGTCTTCCTTTACTAATGTCCCCTTTGACGGCTCGTCCTTATTTGAGCCTCAGGTAAGAGACTCTTACCAGGTGTGAACAAGATGGCAGAACTCTCTCTGCTGTGAAAGTACATTTTTCTGCTCCATCTAGACCTTATCCTAAAGGCCAGAAGAGCGAGAAAATGTGTTTCTGGAAATCCCGGGGAGCTTCACCTGACACACTTGGATATTTTTCCCCAAGTGGCAGAGGGGGAAATAACGGAAGATGTCAATCTTGTGGTGTGGGGGGGGGTCCACAGAATCAGGGCAACAGAGATACCTTCTCTGGTAGGCTGTTCCAGCGCTCCTGAAGGTAGGCCCAATTGTCTGACTCTGGAGACAGTCAGGGAGGAGATTATCCTTGTACCCAACAGCTTGGCAGTCAATCACAGAAGATACATGGGTACTATTGATAATATATGGAGGTTACAATATCCCCTTCTTCCAACTTTCCCTGTCAAAAAGACAACACTCTATCCCAGATGTTCCACCCAGTCTTTGGGATCAAACAAGCCTAGATGTTCAAAGGTTGCTAAGAGAGTTATCCAGTAAGCCCCCCGCAGACCAAATCAGATCAGAAATTACTCAAGGTTCTTTTTAGTTCCAGTGAAAACAGGGGACTGGAGACCCATATTGGATCTCAGCAGGCTGAAAAATCAGTCAAGAAAACAAAGTTCTGGATGGTAACTTTGCAGTCCATTCTTCCCTTTCTGGGTCAGGACAATTGGAAGTGCTCTGTTGATCTCCAGGATGAGTACTACCACATAAAAATGGACAGATGGTCAAGGAGATATCTAAGCTTCCAGCTGGGAGCCACTCTGTATCAGTTCAGAGCTCTGCCCTTTGGTCTCACCAGAGCCCCCAGGGTGTTCACCAAATGCATGGCATTAGTTGTGGCTCACCTTAGGCATCAAGGATTCTGGGTGTTTTCATATCTAGACTGGCTCCTTACTGCCACCACCAAGCATCAACTAATCAGGGCAAGGGAATCCACAGTTCGCTCTTGTTCCCAGCTAGGGATTAATATAAACTATAAAAAATCTGCCTTGTCAGTATAGTACCTTTATAGAGGCAGATTTAGACACAGGGGCCATGATAGCAAAGCTGCCTCAAGAAAGAGCATTAACGACCCATCACCAAGTTGTCATGCTGTTCACACAAAAGAGAGTTCAAGCAAGATTTGTCCTCAAGGTCCTGAGTTCTGTGGCGGTGGCAATCACTCTGGTCCCTATGGCTTGCTTCCATATGAGAATCCTACAGTGGCTCCTATTTGCATAATGATCATTCCAGGATTTACCCATGTCACATCAGATTCTGATCACTGAATCCTGCAAAAATGATCTGGAGTGGTGGCTTCACTCCCCTATGGTAACAATAGGCAGGCCGTTTCTATCCCCATAACCTGTAGCCACAGTGACCATGGATGTTTCCCAGATAGGGTGGGGGAGCAGATGATTATCTGGGACAGATTGTTCAAGGGACTTGGCATGAACACAAGTACCACTTGCACATCAATGTCCTGGAGATGAGAGTAGTGCTTTTGGCATTGCAAGCACTTCAGGACTTTCTACCTATAGGGACGATAGCGATTCAGACGGGTCAATATGTCGGTAGTATGGTACATCAACAAATGGGGTGGAACCATATCTTACCCATTGTGTCAGGAGGCTCTACAAGTTTGGCAATGGGCGATGTCCTCCCAACGCATTCTGGTTGCAATGCACATCCCGGGGAGATCCAACTTGATAGCGGACAGACTCACTCAGGCTATCCTGATGCCTCACGAGTGGTCCCTGAAGCAGGAAGTTGCGGACTTGATTTTTCACAAATGGGGCCAGCCATGCTGCGATGTTTGCCACCCCCATCAACAACAAAGACAGCAGCTACTTTGCCTTAGTCCCACAACTGGGGCAGTCACCCAGGGACGCACTTGTTCACAAATGGCCCCCGGGACTACTTTACACCTTTCCTCCCTTTCCCCTGCTCCCCAAGGTTCTTCAGAAAGCACAGTCATTGGGTTGCAAGATAATACTCATTGCCCATTACTGACCTTGTCAGATATGGTTCCCATTCCTTTGGCCTCACCTGCAGGGAGAGCCTTGGATCCTGGACCCAGCACCAGATCTTTTGATGCATTAGTCGGGGAGCTTTCCATCCTTCCATTCAAACTCTCAAGCTCACAGCTTGGTTTCATCACTTCTGGTCTTAGCCAGGCTTCCCGATGTTTCTCCAGCAGTTCAACACAGCTTGATTTCCTCCCATAAGCCCACTACTAGGAAACTTTATGCTAGTAAATGGAAGAGGTTCTCTTGTTGGGCAGGCAAAAATCAGGATGATCCCTTTGCTGCTTCCATTTCAAAGATTCTTGAATTTCTTGCTGAAACCTTTGAGTAGCTACTGTTCGAGCGAGTTCAGTTAGCTGCAGTTTCTAATTTCCATATGGGAGAAATGGGTTCCAATATCATGTCCCATATGTTTACGCAAGGCATTCCTAAGAGATACTATCCTCTTAAGACCTTCGGTAAGAGAACCCCCCCCCCCCTCCAAATCAAATTTACTTTTAGACGCTCTGATTCTTTCTCCCTTCGAACATTCTGCTTCTTGTCCACTCAGATTTCTGACTTGGAAGACCCTTTTCTTGGTTGCAATTACCTCAGCCAGAAGAGTTTCAAAATTGCAGGCCTTATCTATTCATCCCCCATACTTGATTTTCCATAAAGATCGTGTTTCTCTTAGAACCAACCCCTCCTTCTTACCCAAGGTATGTTCTGACTACAATTTGAATCAATCCCTAGAGCTTTCCTGTGTTCTTCCCCAATCATGGCAACAAGGCAGAGAGTATAAGCTTCATCAATTGGATGTTCATAGACAGTTACATTTCTATTTACACAGGACCAAGGACTTTAGAAAATCTGGCCAATTGTTCATATCCTTTGTGGGCAATAAAAAAGGTTGTGCAGTCTCAAAGGTGAATTTTCAAAGTGGCTTTCAGACACTGTAAAACATGTCTATGAGTTGCGTAAACAAAAACTTCCAGGAAAATTAAAGGGCACTCAACAAGGGCCTTGGCTACTTCTGTTGCCTTTCAAGCCAGACTACCTTTGTATTCGATCTGTGCAGCAGCTACATGGACTAATCCTCATGCCTTTATCACTCATTACAAAGTAGATGTGGCTTCCAGGAACAGGGCATCCTTTGGTTCCACAGTCCTGAAGAGTTTTTTTCCAGTGAGCCACCCAAGAATCAGGTGCTGGGGACGCTGTCCCAAACAGCAAGAACAAAGGCGAGATATGGACAGCATAACGTAAAGAAGTTATGTACTCACCATAACATTCCATGTTTATTGTCCTTGATCTTGCCTTCCTTCTTGCATCCCACCCTCCTCCCCCCTTCCTGGAGTATCAAGAGGAATCCCTTGTTTTACTGGTTATACTAAGTTTTCTTTACACCATCTCAGTCTACTCCTATTACTCTTGTGGAGGGGTTACACCTTTATATGTAGGTGTCATCTGATATGTAAAGTAGAGTTATATCTCTTGTCTGTTTGTATGGTCTGGTGTTTGGTTATCACAATTAGATCTGGGTAACTACTGCTAGGCATGCTGGGATAGGGGCTAGCCTCGAGCTGGTAAAAGCTCTTGAACTATAGTATACGGCTGAGTCAGAGCCGAGGATCGGCTCTGAACTCTAATGGCAAGAAGGAAGGCGAAATCAAGGACAACAAACATAGAAAGTTATGGTGAGTACATAACTTTTTTTTTTCTGCATCTACTTGTCTGTCCAGCTGTTATTTTTATTTGTCCTGTGATTGAAACTCTGATGTTTATTGCTCTTAAATATTTAATAATCTCATGTTTCCTATTTCACTATGCATTATTAAATGTTTTACACCTTTTATTGTGGCTGGTCTTTTAGACATTACTTTTTACATCTTGAGATTACTTGTGCTTATTCTAGTGATGCCTTGGCAACTCTGAAAAGCCATCCTGCTTTGGTTACACTCTACCATTTGTTAGTATTGATTTTACTCAGTATAATTGGATACCCTTGTAAGAGCCTGACAGTGACTGGCTGGTGGTAGCATCATTATCTTATTGTGTGGGCATAAGGAGGCAGAGCTAGTGAATCTGTGCCAGCCTTTCCCAGGCAGGTGTGGGCGTGAAAATCAAATACCCAGGTGTGAGTGTATCAGTCACTTAGAACTGCTCTTGGGGGAAATTCTGCTTGATGCAGAGAGCCACATTTGAAGATACTGAAAAACTCCATCGCTGTTATAGTGACTCTCTCTCATGTGTGTCAGTGATGAGGATTGAGGCTCCTTGATTACTGGCCTGGGGTAAAGATGGCTGTCACAAAGAAGATAAATAATATTCTACATTTTTGGCATCCTAAGAAGCCAAGAGTTTCATTTGGCACAGAAAAGTTTGGGATATTGGTGGAATAGGATTCCCTGATACTCATTTGTATGCTACTCAATTGTAAAAGTTGCAGAGTTGTGGATACATTCATCTTATGATTCAAAATGGAAACAAATACATCAAGAAATATTAGTGAATAATGTCACAACCAGTCATAAACAAATAGCCCCTAATAGTTTTATTTGGTTATTAAAAGATTTTTGCGTAAATGGAATTACACCCTCTTCTCAAATTTCCAATTTAAATAACATTTTCTCTTTCCAAAAGTTCACATCTTAACCATTGTATTAAAGACTTAATGTCTTGTTAGAAACTCATAGCTTCAAGAAAATGGTAGTATTGAAACAGAGTAAACTTAATTTATTGACATTCTTAAATGGTACTGATATATTTACTGTTTAAAATTTAAGGCCCAAATACAATCAAGATTCTGAGAATTGGTTAATTTTACAAATATTTAGAGACTTTGTGAACACAGAGATTAATAAGATTTAGCCTAAATAAGAATTGTTTTACCCACATTATTGGAATTCTTAATAAATATCAAAATCATATTTGTCACAAATTTAAAAAGTTCTTGTTAGATTTCACATATTTAGACAATTCCTATTGGAGCTATCCCTCAAAAGGTAATAATGAAGCCTTCTCTGAAGAACACAAGAAAATAAAATCTACAGATAATACTACATCTTCATTGTATTGGAAAATTTTCACTTGGAAATTCTTACACAAAGCTTTTGTCACTCCTAATAAAATTACAATTATGGTTAAATCAAATAGAATTAAATGCTGGAGATGTGATTATGAAAAATAGCTGATTGAATGCATATGGTAAATGAATGTGAACTCAGGTCACCATTTTGGAAAGAAATTAACTTCATTCAAGCTCTATGGTCAGATAGATGTAATGTTTCTAAATCTTTAGTTTTATTTAATGCTCCAATTCTTGAGATAATTCAAAAAAAAAAAGTGCTGCCTCTTTGGTCTGTTCTTGCTACTGCCAGAAAAGTTTGATGTGATAGTGTTCAATCTCGCCGTTTGTTCTTACACATGGGTTCGGAGCCGATCCTCGGCTCCGTGCCGGCCGACTGCAAGCTCTGCATCGAGAAGAAGCTCGAGGACATCTAATACCCACAATCCCCCTCTGCCTTTACCTCAGATCTAGTTTGCCGCTGCTGCATACGCATCGCTGGAGGCTAGCTCGAGGCTTTACAGATAAGATTTTTATCTATTCTGTTTAAATTTCAAAGAATTTTCTTCAATCTAGTTATTTAAAGTATAGAGTACGGTGTGTGAATGGTTTAGGAATTCTCGGTACCTTAAGATAGTTTAACTTAGTTAACTTTCGGGTATAGAGTTTTTCGGGGCCTACACCCCTACTTCGAAACTTTTGACTAGAAACTTGTTGTAGTCTTGCTTAAGCAATTATTAAACGGACTTTCAATTACTGGATTTGACACTTTGACTAGAATCTTGTTGTAGTCTTGCTTTTTAAGCAATTATCAAACGGACTTTCAATTACCGGATTTGACACTGTTACTGGACTGGACTGTCTCTTTCATTTGTTAGTATGTCTGAGAAAATGAAATCTGGCTTCAAACGTTGTCAGTGTGGCCAAAAGATGTCGGTCACAGACAACCACAGTTCCTGTGTCTACTGTCTTGGCCCTCTCCACTTACAAGAGGACTGCTCTATTTGTCACTCTTTTAGTGGGAGGGTCATGACAGATAAGCGCAGGAAACTGATGGATAGAGGATTGTTGAAACCCTCTTTCCAGGAGGCTCTGGATGCTTCAGACCAGGCATCCAAGTCTTCGAAGGGGTCGAAGGCGTCGGAGCCAAAGTCATCGGCTCCGAGCTCTTCAGATCCAGTTAGATCACCGGTTCCACAGGCTTCGGGGCCGAGTGTTCAACTTTTGACAATTTCCGAGCCTCGAGTCTTGGAACCGGTGATGGAGCTCCCTCCACCGACTCTGCTGAGGTCGGCTCCGTCTTCGATCCCTTCGACTCGTTCTTCTAGGCCCCTCTCTGACACCGATGTGGACCGTGTGGTGCAGAAATTGATGGAGAATACGGCTTTATCCAAGCTCATCTCGGTCTCCTCTCAGTTGGTGTCGAGACTTGAAGGCCTTCCTCTATCTCCATCTGTTCTTCCTCCGAGACCTGTCCAGTCTTCGGAGCCGGAAGAGGCTGAACTGATGATTGTGGAGCCCTCGGTGCCAGAACCGTCTTTTTCTCGGTCGGCACCGTTCACCTCGACTCCATCCGATCCGGTACTGGAGTCTCGGAGCCGAAGATCCGTCCTTGGTTCCGGGACCGAGAGTCGGACCGATGTTTCGGTTCCGACGCTCCCTCTCGGGCCTCGCACGGATCGACTCGGTTCCGTCCTCGGGGTCGGTGCCTTCGGCTCCTGTTTGAGGATTCTTCCCATTTCTTGAACCGGGAGATACCTCGACTCGGGACCCGGGGGCCTTCGACCTCATGAGGAAGGTGTTGTCTACCCAGACAACCACATCAGCAGGTACAGCTTCTCCTCCCCACAAAGGACCGTTATCCTCCTCTGCACCCACGGCCACGTCCAAGCGTCGGGCACCGGTGTCTCAGCCACCCCTGGAGGGTGCCCCCTCTTCCTCGGAGGCTTCTTCGGATACTCCCCACGAAGAAGTCCCTAGGAAAAGACTGTGTAAGAGGAGACACTTGGATTCTCCACAAGAATCCTTGACCTCTGATACTGACTTAGATGAGTCAGAAGGGTCCCCTAAGTCACCTTCAGAGGATGTCTCTTTTTCTGACATCTTGGAGATCCTAAAACAGAGAGGTGACTGGCAAGCCCTTCCCCCTTCTGAGGATGAGTCAGTTTTGCTGAAGGCATTTGGTGCCCGTCCTTCCTCCTCCTGGGTCACTCCGCCCTTTGATGAGCTAATGGAATTAATTGCTAGAAGGGCGTGGGAGACTCCTGACACGGTGGAACCAGTCCCTAGGAAGCCAAATAAGTACATCACGGCACCACAGGACAAAGCTTACCTCACCAAAGGAGTTCCAGTAGACGCCATGGTGGTGGCAGTGGCCACGAAAAAGGAGATGTCGGAGTCTTCCTCATCTGTCCATCCGCCTAACAAAGACTCTAGGACCATGGACAGATACGGGAAGCGCATTTTCAGTTCAGCGGCTTTCTCTATGCGTTCCCTGAACTATTTGACTCATTTTACACGTTTGCAGAGGGATCTAGTCAAAGAGTTGGGAGATACCCTCCAGGGTACTACAGATGCCGCTGTCTCAGAGAAAGTTACAGCGCATCTCAACACCCTTACGTCCATTGTTAACTCGTCCATGAGGCTGATATCTTATGCAGCCGAAGGATCGAGTAGGGCAGCGGCTTCAGCGATTGCTCTTCGTAGGCAATCCTGGATGCGCTTATGTTCGTTTGTGGAAGCCTTCAAGTCTTCCTTTACTAACGCCCATTTGACGGAGCCACACTTTTGGCCCTAAAGTAAAGGAGACCCTTACCGGTGTGAACAGGAGGGAAAGACTCTGTCTGCTGTCGGAGTCCGTTTTCCACCCTTCCAGACCGTACCCCAAAGGGCAACGTGGTGGGAAAATGTGGTTTCGAAAACACCAAGGATCTTTCCCAAACACACAGGGTGATGCCCCCTCTAGAGGCAGAGGGGGGGGCAGAGGTGGAAGACGCCGCCCTGGCGGCAGAGGGGGTCCGCAAAACCAAGGTGACAGGGATAATCTCCTGGCAAACCTTTCCAGCACTCCTGAGAGGAGGCCCGACTGTCCTGCTCTGGAGGCAGTCGGGGGTCGCTTAGCTTTATACCCTCAGGCCTGGCAAAACATAACTACAGACAAGTGGGTAAAAAGCGTGGTTACCAGAGGTTACAACATACCCTTTCTATCTCAGCCCATCCCAAAGAAAAGACTCCCAGATGTACCGCCCCATCTGCGAGAGCCAGCAGCTTTAGAAATTTCAAAGCTGCTAGAAAAAGAGTCATCCAACCAGTCCCAGCGGACCAGCAAGGATTCGGGACTTACTCAAGGTTCTTTTTAGTTCCAAAGAAAACAGGGGACTGGAGGCCCATTCTGGACCTAAGCTACCTAAATACCTTCGTCAGGAAAGAAAAGTTCTGAATGGTCACGCTTCAATCGATCCTTCCATTCTTACAGAAGGACGACTGGATGTGCTCCATAGATCTAGAGGATGCATACTACCACATAAAGATGGCCAGGGCATCCAGAGATCATCTGCGCTTCCGGCTGGGGGCCAGTCACTTTCAATTTCGAGCCCTGCCCTTTGGTCTGACCTCAGCCCCCAGGGTCTTCACCAAATGTATGGCAGTGGTAGCGTCTCACTTGAGACGCCAGGGATTCCAGGTGTTTCCGTATCTGGACGACTGGCTCCTTTCTGCCACCACCCGGCGTCAACTACTACAGGCCAGAGACTTTGTTCTTCAACTGTGTGTTCATCTAGGGATTTCCGTAAACTTCGGAAAATCCTTACTTCAGCCATCTCAAAACATCTTGTTCATAGGAGCAGAGTTAGACACACGTCAGTTGATTCTGAGGCTTCCCCCAGAAAGGATATTATCACTTCAGACTCATATTCGTCTTCTACTCTTGTCAAAGAAATCTCCTGCAAAACTAGTATTAAAGGTGTTGGGCCTCATGTCAGCCTCCCTGATTGCAATTCCCCTGGGAAGGCTGCACATGAGAGTCCTACAATGGCTGCTGTTTGCACAATGGTCGTTTCAACAACTACCTCTAACACACGAGATTCTTATAACAAAGACATGCAAAGCAGATCTAAACTGGTGGCTTCAGACGTTCAACCTTTCCCAAGAGAGACCGTTTGTGCTACCCACGCCCACAGTTACAGTGACCACGGACGCTTCCCTGATAGGGTGGGGGGGCATCTTTCAGGGACAGACAGTCCAAGGCGAATGGACCAATTTGGAGTACAATCTGCACATCAATGTTCTAGAGTTGAGGGCAGTGTTTCTAGCGTTGCAACACTTTGCTCCCCTTCTTCCTCTAGGGACTATTGCAGTTCAGACGGACAACATGTCGGTAGTCTGGTACATAAACAAGCAAGGGGGAACCAAGTCCTATCAGCTATGCAGAGAGGCCATGAGAATTTGGCAGTGGGCGGAGTCCACGGGTCGCTTTCTAATAGCAACGCACATCCCGGAGTCATCCAACGTCATAGCCGACAGGCTCAGCAGAGCAATTCTGTTACCGCACGAGTGGTCCCTAAAACAGTCAGTGGCGAAAAGGATTTTCCGCACGTGGGGCCAGCCTTCCTGCGATCTGTTTGCGTCTCCAATGAACGCCAAATGCAGGAGCTATTTTGCCCTATTACCCCCTCCAGGGGAAGTCCCCAGGGACGCACTGGTTCACGATTGGCCCCCGGGACTCCTGTACGCATTCCCCCCGTTTCCTCTGATATCAAAGTTTCTCCAGAAAGCCAAGAACCTACACAGGACGATAATCCTCATTGCCCCATTCTGGCCTCGTCAAATTTGGTTTCCCTTCCTGAAGATACACTGCATTCGGGGACCCTGGATGCTGGACCCGGAGCCAGACCTATTGACTCATTCGTCAGGGGTTCCCCATCCCGCCCTTCTGTCCCTCCATCTAGCAGCTTGGCTGCTCCAATTCCCAACTTAGCCAGGTCTGATCTGTTGTCACCGGCAGTCCAGGATATTTTGGTGGCTTCGCATAAAGCTTCCACTACTAAGACATATGCTAGCAAATGGAAGCGATTTGTATTCTGGGCCAATACACACCATGTGGATCCTTTTATAGCTCCTTTGAATAAGATCTTAGAGTTCTTAACAGACTTATTCCATCAGGGTGCTTCTCCTGCTACACTAAGAGTTCAATTGGCTGCCATTTCGAATTTCCATGTGGAAGAAGGTGGAGCTCCGGTTATGGCTCACAGACTTTGTAAAGCCTTTTTAAAAGGAGTTTTTCATATTAGACCACCGGTCAGATCTCCTACGTCACCTTGGAGTCTAAACTTGTTGCTGTCTAAATTAATGTTGCCCCCTTTTGAACCTGCCTCTTCTTGCCCACTGAAATTTTTATCCTGGAAAACTCTCTTTCTGGTAGCCATTACTTCCGCTAGGCGAGTATCTGAACTTCAGGCTCTCTCCATCAAGCACCCGTATTTGATCTTTCACTCTGACAGAGTTTCTCTTCGAACCAATTCATCCTTCCTCCCTAAAGTGTGTTCTGTTAACAATATTAACCAGTCCATTGAATTACCCACTTTCTTCAAAAACCACTCCAACAAAATGGAGTATATGTTACACAAATTAGATGTTCACAGACAGCTAAGATTTTATTTGGATAGAACAAAGGATCACAGAAAAACAGATCAACTCTTTGTGGCTTTTGCTGATAGCAGGAAAGGACTTGCAGTTACCAAAAGAACTCTTTCTAAATGGTTAATGGATTGTATAATTTATGTCTACGATTCTTCAAATCAAACCCTGTTACACAAACCTAAAGGACATTCCACAAGGTCAGTGTCTACATCTTTGGCTCATGCAGCTCGCCTACCACTGGACGCTATTTGTGCAGCTGCTACTTGGTCTAAACCACATACATTCATTTCTCATTATAAGGTAGACAAGGTTTCTAGGGACAGGGCAACCTTTGGTTTCACTGTGCTCAAGAACGTCCTCCCGTGAGTTCCTCAGGAACAAGGAGCTAGGGACGCTACCCATGTGTAAGAACAAACGGCGAGATTGAACACTATCACATATAGAAGTTATGTCCTTACCATAACGTTCCATGTGGAGTGTTCATCTCGCCTTTGTTCTTACAGTCCCACCCTCCCACCCTTAGGAAGAACATTCTATTTGGTGCCTGGTCTGGAGTATTCTCTTTCTGCTGTTGCAGTATTAGTGTTACTATCATACCCTTGGTATGTTTGTATATATGTGCTTATGTATATAGTTTGGCATGTGTGCGTGCTTTATGTCTGGTTTGCTTGCAAACTAGATCTGAGGTAAAGGCAGAGGGGGATTGTGGGTATTAGATGTCCTCGAGCTTCTTCTCGATGCAGAGCTTGCAGTCGGCCGGCACGGAGCCGAGGATCGGCTCCGAACCCATGTGTAAGAACAAAGGCGAGATGAACACTCCACATGGAACGTTATGGTAAGGACATAACTTCTATTTTGTGTCTTTCGGCTTTTCCCGGTTAGGGGTCGCCACAGCGGAACTCCGGTCCGCTAATTGGCAGTAGATTTTTATGTGCTGACTTGCCGGGCCTAACACACAACCTTCAATGAAGGAACACCCATTCACGCATGTCGACACACAGAAGATGGTCTAACTGAGAATCGAACGGGCAACGTCTAACTGTGAGGCGACAATGCTACCGCAGCACCACCACCGCAGTACAAGTAATTACTAAAAATCGGAAAAGTAAAGTTACTCCCTCTAGTGTTGAATTTACTAGTATGCCAGAAATCATTTGCATTAGTGAATTGCATACTGTAAAAATGAGACATTCTAATATTACACATTCATATAAATCTTGACTTAGACTTGAAAAATAGTATGTATAACTTTGTACTGATCAGCTGTGGATTTTGTAAATAGTTGTGTTTTATAAAGAAAGCCTGCTATTAGAAAATCATATATTAGCAAATGAAAAAGGTTTTCTAGTTGGCACCAACAACATAGCCAGCCCACCCATTTAGGGATAGTGTTTCTCTGGTTTAACAGTAGAAGCGTGTGTTACTTTCATATGGCCTGTCTTTCTCCT
The DNA here is from genome assembly GCF_019279795.1 of Protopterus annectens. Lineage (NCBI taxonomy): Eukaryota > Metazoa > Chordata > Ceratodontiformes > Protopteridae > Protopterus > Protopterus annectens. Next base: position 365,514,139 of record NC_056749.1, read on the forward strand.
CTGTCAATCTTCATTTATTGGCCATGTCAGCATGTCTGCCCATCATGCCTCTCAACTGTCCCGGATTTTGACTCAGATTTTAGCTCTATTTCTCGTAATTGCTCCTAAAACTGGTGACTTTTGGAGAAAAGGTGGTGAATTACACTTAAGAACTAATGGCAATCAGAGTACTCACTTTTTATTTCAGAAAATGTTAACTCACATTCTCTTTTTCTTTCAAAATCTCAAGTTAATAGTACTAATATTTTAACTGTCCCTGGTGTTTTTTTCTGGTTTTATCCCTGATTCTGGAAATTTGTCCTTGATTTGTTGAGAGCTATGCTACCAATAGATCCCCTTCTTTCAAGGCATTCTCTTGTCAGAATATTTTTGAAAGTGGTATTGGATAAGAGACCTCCAAGAAAATCACTCTTTGGGGTATGAATTTTGTGTGTGGAAAGCTAATACTTGCTTCATTTGAACCAGATCTTCTGGCTGACATGAGGTTCTTAACATAGAAAACAGTTTTATTGATTGTTCTGTTCTCTGCAAGAAGAATATCTGTATTTCAAGCTCTTTTGGTGAGTAACTTAAATCCGTACTTAAGTTGGATTATAGAATGGTTAGTTGGAAAGGAGAGGAGGAGTTACTGCTTCTGGATTGAGTTCTTCTGCTTAAGTAAATACAGATGTTTGCCAGGGCTCAGTTTTAGGACCTCTTTTGTATAATGTTGTCTTTCGTACTTTCCCAACTTTAAAGTTTTGTTGGATGAACTAATATACTGATGATTGTAAGCTTGGGTATGTTACTTCAGCTAATGATTTTGAATAATGAGCTGGAAGAAATTTACTGCTGAGCAAATAGTATAAGCATTAATATCAGCACGTACAAGTGTAAGGTTAGGTTTTTTGGTAACTCATTTAAGAGGGAACATGCTGATCTTCATGTTTCACTGTTGCAGTCATCACATTTGGGTTATCCCTGTCAGGGTAGCCCTCAGTCGACCTGAATATCAGAGGCTTAGTATTTCTGCGTCGGTTGCTCTTGCTTCAGGACTGACGTCAGGTCATCAGTAGTATAAAGTAAGGCAGCCAACGCCATTTCATCAGTCTTTCTTGCCGAGGAGCCCAAAGCAGAAGCAGTTTGCACATGTGCCAGTCGGCCGCTACCTGAGTTTTCATTTTCCGAATTGAAGTCGAAGTCTTCTAAAGCTAAGTACCCCATTGGGGATCCTTTTTTCTTCCTCTAACCGATGTCAGAAAAAGTTAACAATTGTCTTGCCTGTGGAAAGCAAATACCACACAAAGACTTACATTCTTACTGCGTCACTTGCTTAGGCCAAGACCACGATGTCCCCCGCTGTTGCTTTTGTGCTTTGTTCAACGCCAGAACTAGACATCGTCGAGCCCTTATTTTAGCTAGATATTTTCGCTCTCAGTCCTCTATTTCCGATATGGCTTTGGTAAGCCATCCAGCAGCAGATCTGAAAAAAACGCAAGGATAAAGACAGAGACCACACAGATCCAAAGCTACCAACGACACTTCCATTAAGCTAGTCATCAGTTCTCTGGTCCTCAGTGAGGCACTTTTGCATCCCCTCGCGCCTGCTTCTGTGGATTTGTAGGTTGCTACCGAGACCCTTTCTGAGTGTCGTATGCCGCAAAGCTCTTCATTGACTTAGGATCCTGCAGTTGTCTCTACTTTGGATGGGTCCGGAGCTGCTGAGCAGGCACTGGCTTCTGAGGAAGTACTTCGCACTACTGATTCTCGACAAAAAATGACACCTTTTGCATCTACTGTTAATTCGAAAACTACTGAGTTTCTAAGGCCCAGGGTACGAACTACACCCAAGGAACCGACGACTTCTCAGGCACCTGCTTCCTTGCCTCAGTCTCAAATGCTTAAAATGGTAGAAGACCTTATAATGCTGATCAGGGGAAGCAAGCTACCCCTTCCAAAAGAAAGAGATCTGTCCCCAGTAGTTTTACCTAAAAAGGAGTCCGATGACTCTGATGTTTCTGAATATGAAGACGTGCAACCCCTCTCTTTATGAAGATTTTGATGCAGAGGAACCCATTCCTTCAGCCTCTCCACCGAGGATTTTTCCTTTGGGGAAACCCTTCATACTTTAAGGGAGCATTTCCAATGGGAATGTCAGGACTACCCTCAGTCTAAAAAGAGACTCAGGGAATTCTTAGATCTTCCACAGCACAGACCCTTGACTGCCACTCCTGTCATGGATGTTGTGATGATGTTTTCATGGAGTCTAGTTTGACTCCTGACACCCTCACACCTGCTCTCAGGAAGCCTTACAGGTATTTCAGAGTCCCTGATTCTCACAAATTTCTTTTCAAAAATCCTACTGCTGACCCAGAGGTTATCTCCCTAGGGCCTAAAGGAATTAAAGCAACTTCTGGTAAGAATTCCACCCCCTCAGATAGGGATTCCCAAGCATTAGACAGATGGGACAAAAAAGTATGCACCGCTGTTACTCTTGCTATTGGAGATATGCTAAAACTTCAGCAGCATACCATGGAGCTTCAAACAAAAATATATTTCCTGCTTGTGCAGAAAATAGAATTACAAAACTCAATGCATTCTGCAAGTCAAGTAACCAAGCACAACTTACATTGTGGTTTTGATGCCCTAGAAGCATCTTGCAGGGCAGCAGTCACTGGTTCTGTCCTTAGAAGGCATGCTTGGCTTAAGGAACAGCCCTTGCCAGACCATGTCAAATCTAAACTATTGGATGCACCCTTGCACAAAGACAACTTATTTGGCACCAAGGCAGAGGAGGTCTTAAAAATGATGGAAGAAAAAGCTAAATCTATGCAGACAGTTAAGGATTTTCTGCAGGTCCAGCCACCCAGGTTCAGCAGGCATTGCCCCTCCAAGCACTGGTCCTTTCCTGCCCCCTCCAGATCAGTTCAGCCTAGACCCCAGGGAAGCAGACCCCCCAGACAGCCACAAGGAATGCAGAGATCAAAGCAATAGAGTACTAGCGGTACAGATATCCTAGACCTAGTACTCACAAATATGGGGGGATGCTGCTCCCTCCCATGCATTATGTCCTCCCTGGTAAAATATGACCATAAAAATGATCTCCTTCAGTATTAAAACTAACCTAGAACCCCCATCAAACTCTAAATCACCCCCTCGTGGTAGGAACTCACAATGACTCTACTCTTACAACCCCTCCCACTGCCCACCTGCACTTGCCCCTGGGAGGAAAACTCTCCTTCATGCAAGCACCTGGGCCACCATTACTAACAACCACTGGGTCCTCAGCATAGTGTCCCAGGGATACAAATTTTCTTTCCACACTCTACCAACCCCAAAAGGGTTCCCATGTCTTCCTCAAAACCAGTGGGCAGAGGCCAAAAAAGCAAGTCCTTTCCCTGCTCTCTATGAGAGCAATAGAGCACATTCCTGCAGAACAAATAGGCCAAGATTTCTACTCCAGGCTGTTCCTGGTACCCAGAAAACAGGGCACCTAGCACCCCATTCTCAACGTTTCCATTCTAAACACCATCCTGGTGATACCAAAATTCAAAATGCTCACCCTCCAGCAACTACTACCTACGCTCTCCCAAGGATGCTTGGCTAGCCACCCTAGACCTAAAAGAGGCCTAACTACAGTTTCACTTCATAATCTCAAATTGCTGAAATCTCGAATTTCAGCATTTTAAGACAATGAAGCCGAAACCATCACAACACCAACACGTACAAAGCCGAAACCAGAACACCGAACACACAGTACACACCACACCATACACAAACCACAACACCCACACCACAAAACAAATAAACACACCAAAACACCACACAGTCACATACCTACAATATTGGAAATGCAGGGGGGCAAGCCCCCCTGCTCCTCCCACATGGGGGATGCGCCCCCCACAACCCCCTACTTATATATACCAACTCTGAGATCGCAGAAATAGAAAAAAAAGAAAATAATCACACAAACATTATACAGTCCCTCGCGCACACAAACACCAACACATCCAACACTCACATCTCAACTTACACTTCCCTAACCTAACCCACACGTACAAGTCAGAAAAATGCTTACATACACTCACTTATCTGACATTCCGAACACCAGCCCAAACAGACACTTCACGTAACGTACTGGAAATGCATAAGTTTGGATTTTAGATATTCAAATTCGCTCTTATGCACTTTTGGCATTCCGAAGTTTCAGCTTCATGGTCTCGAAATGCTGAAATTTGATATTTCAGCATTTTTAGATTGACGTGAAACCCTACCTACACATCCCAATCAGGGAATCATGCAGGAAATATCCACGTTTCAGGACAGGATCACAGCACTTTCAGTTCTCTGCTCTTCCCTTCGGCTTTTCTACTGCTCCCAGAGTTTTCACAAAATGTCTAGCTCCTGCCATTGCTTTTTGCAGGCAAAGAAATATTCAAATTTACCCATACTTAGACGACTGCCTAATTCGGGCAGACTGTCAGGAAAAGCTGCTCAAGCACCTGGCCTTTTGTAAAGGACCTACTGACCTCCCTAGGGTACACTGTCAATGAAAAGAAATCCAAACTAGTACCCACCCAAAAAATGATATTCCTGGGAGCAAGCCTGGACACAGCATCTCAGGTGGCATTCCTTACACCAGAAAAGCAAACTTACCTGACAGCCTATTTCTCTCAATTAGCCATCAGACCCGTTATCCGCAAGGAAAATCCTTCAAGCTGTGGGGTTCATGGCTTCTTGGATTCTACTCATTCCATATGCCAGACTGCATATGAGGAAACTTCAATGGTACCTAAAAAGCCTTTGGTGTCAATACTCTCTCAAGACCTGGAAGCTCTTATACCAATGATACTTTGTCTAAGGAAAGATTTTCTTTGGTGGGCAGCAGCATGCTGCAACAATAAGGAACTTCCCTTCTCACAACCCCTCGCCGCCCAGACCCTCACCACAGATGCATCAGACTATGCCTGGGGTGCACACCTGGACGGCAGGTGCATACAGGGCCAATGAAACCCACATCAAATACATCTGCACATTAACCAAAAAGAGATGTTAGCTGTCCAACACACATTGACAGCTTTCAGACCCCTTCTCTCCCCAGGGGCTCTACTGATCAAAACAGACAATACCACTGTGATGTGGTGCATCAACAAGGAGGGAGGGACTCACTCCTACCCTGTGTGCAGGCTCGTCATGACCCTTTGGCACACAGCCTCAGCCATGCAACTACACCTGTTAGCACAATTCCTGCCAAGCTCTCTAAACTCTTTGGCAGACAAGCAGAAATCTTCTGGACCCACATGAGTGGCAGCTAAACCAAAGAACCTTCACCCTTATAACTCAGAAATGGGGCATCCCGAAGCTAGACCTCTTTGCTTACCACTCCAACCATCAGCTCAGCAATTTCTGCACCAGGGACCCCCACTACAGGGCTTGGAAAGTGGATGCTGTATCCTTCCAGTGGGTCAACCTCTCAGTCTATGCATTTCCCCACTACCTCTCATTACCAGGGTACTGCTCAAAATAAGGGAGGAAAACCCGAGGGCAATCCTGATTGCCCCAGACTTTGCCATGCCAACACTGGTATCTACTGCTGTGTAGTCTGTCACCTCTGCCACCATGCCATCTCCCTCAGACTTCAACACTCCTGACCCAGAGGGAAGGAGAATTCATGCATCCCTAATTGCAGCCCCTCAATTTGTCAGCCTGGCTTATTCCTTGACCACTGTACAAGCTGCTGATCTCAGTAAACAGGTTCTAGATGTTATACGTGAGGCTAGATGCCCTACTACTAGAAAGTCTTAAGCTGACAAATGGAAAAGGTCTGCACCTGGATTTAGGCTAAGGGAGCCGATACGGCACAGCCCTCCCTTCCTCTCATCCTGGATTACCTAGCTGACCTGCTACACAGTGTTCTATCCCTTTCCTCTCTTAAAATTCATGCCTATGCTATCTCTGCTCATTTCAACACTGAGCAACCTCTTTTCTCACACCCTGTCATCAAGAAGTTCCTAAGAGGGGATAGCAACTTGAGGCCACCCACCCCTGCTTAGGACCTAAATGTTGTGTTGGAAAAGCTCACCCCCCCCCCCCCTTTGAACCAGCAGCTTCAGCATTGTTAGTTTCTCTTATGGAAGGCAGCCTTGCTTCTGGCCATCACTTCATCAAGAAGAGTATCTGAGCTACAAGCACTAATGACTGTAGAGCCCTTCATCATTTTCCATGCTGACAGGGTTTCCCTCAGGACTAACCCATCCTTCATGCCAAAAGTGATGTCCAGTGTGGCTCTCAACCAGTCCATTCATTCGGCCACCTTTTTCGCTAACCTACAAAATAAGGGGTAAAGGATCCTGCACACTCTAGATATGTACAGACAGATCAGATTCTATCTAGACAGGACTAAATCATTCAGAAAGTCTGATCAGTTGTTACTCAGCTTTGCTGCAGGAGCAGAGGGCAAAGCCATATCCAAATAAACTATTTCCAAATGGATAGCACACTGCATCCATTTCTGCTACAAGCAACACGAGAGACCTCCCCCTAAGGGGGTCAGGACACACACTTACCAGATCAACCTTAACCTCTGCAACTTTACTCAGAAGAGTCCCCACCATGGACAATCTGGATGCTGCAGCATGGACATTTGTTCATACCTTCACCAAGCATTACCACCTGCCTATCTTCTCCAAATCCAAGGCAGGCTTTGCCACTGCAAACTTGCAGGGCATCCTAGCCGGCCCCCAGTCTTCTTGACTGCTTCCACCCTTTTCTTCAGCTTTGGGAATCATCCCAAATGTGGTGACTGCAACAGTGAAACACAAAGAACATAGTACAGTTGTGTACACTTACCATAAATGTAGATGCTCAAGTGTATTCGCTGTTGCAGTCCTGGTTTCCCTTCCTCCATCCCCCCCCACCCCTTACAAGGAGCTTTTTGGTATTTACTTTCCTGACCGGGCAAGAAAAACTGATGTAATGGCGTCGGCTACTTTACTTTATACTACTGATGACCTGACGTCAGTCATGAAGCGACAGCAACCGAGACAGAAATACTAAGCCTTTGGTATTTGGGCCAACTGAGGGCTACCTTGGCAGGGATAAGACAAATGTGATGACTGCAACAGTGAATACACTCGAACATCTACATTTATGGTAAGTGTACACAACTGTACTTTCTGAACGTATTTTTGTTAGAGGTTGTTGATTTACAAATACTGACTTCAAATTTAAACTTTACCAAATGTTAATGATACTGTAGCAAAAGGTATGAGACCACTTGGACTACAACTGAAAAATATTTTTTTAAGCGAAGAGAGGTGCATGGTAGAACTGTACAAGGCATTTGTTAGATCAGTTTTGGAATAAAATAATGTCTTTTGTATCTACATTAGCAGACAGCTTGCGAAACTTGAGAATGTGCAACGAAAATTTTTGGAGAAGATTAAATCCTTCAAAGATCTCTTTCTGTTAGATGTTCAAAGTTAGATTTATGCACTACCCATATATATCAAGCAAACTAATAGTTGGTTATAGGGATTTTTAGAGATGAAATTTTGCAAGCTATATTTGATGATATAAACAATAATAATGCTCATAAACAAGTGTACATTTGAGGTTAAAATATAGCATTCTTAAGAGCAAACTACGTAACTCTGATATTTCCTTGTTTCTATCAAATGGGCTTCCTATAGATGTAAGGAAATCTGAGTGTTACAACATTTGAAAGTAAATTAGTTGTTTGGTTTGGCCTATAGGTGTTCAACCCACAGCTAACTGATTCAGCATTATTAGATGACCTTAGGGCCTAAATGATGAATAAGTAACTTGTGAACTTATGATCTGGTGCTGTCAATTTTCATTCTATCCTCAACTGTTGGGTTCGGCTCCGATCCTCGGATTGGACTCTGCTGTTAGTAAAGCTCGTGGTAACCAAAAGAGCTCCCTTACCCATAATGCACCAGTTAGTAAAGCTTGTGGTAACCAAAAGAGCTCCCTTACCCATAATGCACCAAACCCTAACATACCTCAGATCTCATTTGCTGATTTTTGCGGCCGATGTGATTGCCATACCCCTTGAGCTTTATCATAGATTTCTACAGATAAGTTAATTTTTTTCATTATACTTTGTCCTTTGCTATCATTTCCTTACCTCGTACTGTTAATATTTTATTCTTACTATAGTTGGTATATTTTTTCCCTGTTTTTTTCTACACAGTAGTGTACCCTTCTTTACCATTGATAGTAATGCTATCTGCTTTTCCTTTCTAATTCCTGTATTTAAAAAAGAATCAACTGTGTCTGTTTCTCTTTGCCATAAGAATGACCGAGAAAAGCTTTTCTGATTTTAAAAAGTGTTCCAAGTGTGGACATAAGTTGCCCATTTCTGGTGCCCTAAGTCTGTGTCTATTGCCTAGGCCCACAACACCTTCCGGAAGACTGTACCATCTGCTGTAACTTTAATCCACGTGTTGTGGTGGATAGAATAAATAAATTAATCTTAAAAGGTATGTTGCCTTCCTCCTTTGGAGATGCTATTACAAGGGCTCAATCCCCCAGGCTGAAGTCCAGGGAGCTGAAATCTCCTGCACCTTCTACTTCCTCAGCTCCATCTTACTAGCCTTCCACTAAGCAGGCCAAGTCAGATTCAAGGACGTTTTGCACCTCTTCCTCCTTGGATCTGAAGAGAAAGAGGTGATTGGATTCTGCATCCTCAGATCAACTGCTCAGGATCCTATACCTCTGCCTTGGACCTGATAATCCCCATCAGTAGATCCTGTACCTTCTAAGCTGCCTTTCCTTTTTCTAGAGAGGTGCCACACAAAATCATCTTCCCTAGTATTGTCTTGTTTATCTAGAAGTTTGACTGAAGAAGATGTGGACTAGATGATAGTTTCTCTTGTCACAGATACCTATGGGTGTGTTCTCGTCTGCTACCACTATGGGTCAGGAAGCCCATCCACCGATCACTCCTCCATCTCACACTCCTCCTCTAATTCCCTTGGTTGCTTCAGAGTCCCTGGATCCAGATATTCTGGGCCCATCAGGCTGGGATCCAAGGATGACTTTATCATCAAATCCGAAGTTGAATTTGAGTGCCCCAGTTCCAATTTTTTTCAGATCCGGAGGACTCTGTCAGCCTTAAGCCTCTGTGTTGGATCTAAGGGAGCCATCTCTGTGCCTTGGTACTTGGGCACTGGATAGCTCAACTCTGAATTCCTCCTTGAGGGGAGTGCTTTCAGGGTGGGAGGAGACAGCGGTCCAGAAGCCTGCATTCTTGGCTCCAAGGTAGTCCCTCTCTCTCTCTCTCCTGGGTGGGTCAGCCTTTGAGGTTGCAAAGAGGGTTTTCTCTGCTTTGACAGGACTTGATGGATCCAACCTCCTCTGATTTCCAGTCAACTTCCCAGATGTCTCTGCACTTAGAGCCTCCTACAAGGGCAGCCAGCCTAAGACCTACAGACTACCCAGCAGGGTATTACAGTTCTTCCCAGAACACCCCATCAAGGAGGTTCCTAGGAAGAGGAAGTTTAAGAGGAGGCATTTCGACTGTCTGCAAGAGTCAGTCACTGAGGAATACAGACTTAGATTAAAGTGAAGGCTCCCCACAATCACTTCCAGAGGACGTCTCATTCAGAGACATCCTTGAGATCCTGAAACGGAGAGGTGGTTGGAGTCCTAGCAACCCACCTGAGGAGTCATTATTTCTGGAGGTGTTTGGAGATGACCCATCTACCTCCTGGGTTACTCTACCACTGATGAGCTCATTGATTTGGTCTCTCGATGGGCATGGAAGGATCCTGACATAGTTGAACCAATACCCAGAAGGCCAGACAGGATTTTAGCTCCACCTTTGGGGAAGGAATTTTGAGCAAATGGGGTGGTGACAGATGCCATGGTCATGGCAGCAGCCACTATAGGATCATAGGAAGTTACTAGACAATTGGCCATGAGACTCTTATAAGCCTAGCCAAGTGTTAAGCCCTTGTTTAGACAAATCAGCACCCCGATGCCCCTGTCTAGCAGGGGCACAGGTGGAATCCCAAGGGTATATTTTCTGTTTCCCATCCAGTTATCCAGGTTGCGCTTAAAAAGGGGTAAAGAGGTACTGGGCTTGATGTGAGAGTCTATTCCATAGATGGGGGAGTCTCTGGGACACAAATCTGTCCTGCCAACAATTCTTATTAATGTCACAGACCAGGTTGAGGCCGCACGTGTGGGTTACTAGAGTGTAGCTTGACTTGCAAATATGAAGCAGTCCCATCAAGGTTGGGGTCTGTGATCACCTTGTATGCCAGACAGAGGTCATCTCTGAGGAGTTTGTATAAAACTGAGTAGAGGTGTAAGGCTTTTAGCTTGCCTGTATATGGCAGATGTTTGAGGCCCTGGATTCTCCTGGTGAGGAACCTCTGTGGTCTTTCCAGCTGCTGCATGTGCTTTGCGAGGTACATGCCGAAAGGGGCATTGTACTTAATAATGGGCCTTATAAGGGAAGAATGCAGGGATGTTATGACCTCCTTGTCCCTGGATGAGGTACCCTTATTTGAGGTGGGCCATGTAGAGGGTTTTCTGAACAACAGAAGCAACATGGTGGTCAAAAGTTAGGTTGCTATCAACCAGGGTGCCCAAATCCCTCATGACTGATTGTATGCTTAGGACATTGTTATTAATGTGATAATGTGGGAAATCACTCTTACCCAAAGGGGATGATGATGATGCATTTTTTGGTATTCCGCTTCAGGCCATGTTTCTGGCACCAGTCATTTGTCTGAGACCCTTTTGGAGGATGGTCCACATCACTAGGGGAATTGATGACCGCACCCAACTTGTAGTCATCTGCAAACTTGGTCAGCCATAGCCCACTGGTTTTGGCCTGCACCTCATAAAATATATCCCAAATAACAGAGACCCCAAGACTGATCCCAGGGGTATGCCACTTGTTACGGGTCTACTGCTTGAGGTGGCTTCCCCTGTTTTGACTAGGTGGGTTTTATCAGTGAGCCAGTTTGCTACCCGTCTGGTAACATATGGATTGATGTTTAGTTGAGAGAGTTTATCTATTATGCCTGAGTGGGGAATAGTAACAAAGGCTTTGGCCAGGTCAAGGTTGGTGTGCACAGTCTTCCCCCTCATCCATGGCTTTGGTGACTTTCTCAAGGAATTCGAACAAATTTACCAGACACGACCTCCCCTTGAAGCCAAATGTTATGTGATCAAGTGTTTGAAGGTTACCAATGTCCTTGTTATTGAAGTCCATAATAATCTGTTCCATGGCCTTGCAGATCAGGCTGTTAGTCTGATAGGTCTTTAGTTTCCCAGATCACTGGACACACTACCTTTGTGTAAGGGGATAACAGTGGCTGTCCTCCACTCAGCTGGGATGAAGCCAGTACTCAAGCTTTGGTTAAATATGGTGCCTACTGGTGCTGCAAGCTCCTGCCCGAGTTCACCTGGGCTGCAGCCTGGAATATCAGGTCCCATGGAGGCTGTATTTTTTGCCTTTGAGAGAGCAGTGATGACCTGTTCCCCAGATATAAGGAGAAAGGGGGCAGGTACTGGGGATGTACTGATGGGGGGGATAGGGGGGTAAAGTTTTCAAAGAGCCTGTCAGCCAACAAGTTTGCTATATCTACTGCATTTGTATGTGGTGTCCTTGACCACCAGTTGTGAAGAGATCTGGGTGCTTCCTTTGAGGTTACGGACGTATGTGAAGAAGGCCTTATGATTGTCTGTAGTAGATGTGGCCAGTTTGGACTCTAAGTTTGCTTTGGAGGATTTCACTAGTGCTCTTTTTTACTTGTTCAGGCTAAGGAGACATTGCTTCCAATTGCTCACCTGCTCCTTCTTGGTCTTGGACAGCAATTTTTTCCTTTTGTTATAGAGTTTATTTATTACAGATGCCCACCAGACAGGTTTACTCTTCCTTGCGAAGGATGATTTAGTCCTGTCTGGTATTCCTGATACCATGCATCTATTTAAATGCTTGTATAGTGATGCCGGTTCCTACAGAGGAAGGAGGGGGCTGTTAAGCTGTTTATACCATCCCTCAGGAGGATGTATTCAGCTTTGGAGAGGTTTTTATGTCTGATCCTAGCTAGAGAGGGGTTGGGGGTGATGGTGACTTCGAAGGTGACTGCTTTATGGTTGGATCTTGCCAGGGAGGATGATACTGTAGGGATGCTGCAGTGGTTACTCATGTTGGATAATATCAAGTCCAAGATATCGCCTCTTGTGGGGGTATCAACTAGCTGTTCCAGGGCATTTGCATTGACAAAATCAAGACATCTCTGGGCATTTGTGTTCTGGCATGAGTAGTTCTTCCAATCTATATTTGGGAAGTTAAAATCACCCAGGATCAGGGTAAAGGGCTGAATTTTGATAGATTTGAACAGGTCCAAATAGGCGGATTGGGCATCTTGAGACAGAATTGGGGGCCAGTAGCTAGCTATGATTTGAATAGGGGTCTTGTCAATGGTTAACAGCACCTGTAGTGTCTCCTGTGCATCATACTGTTTGACCAGCCTAAAGGTGTGTATGTCTTTAATGTGTATTGAAACTCCATCTCCTTTGGCTTTACTACCCGCATTTGGGGTCTGAATGTATGATAGGATGAGTAGCTAGGTAAGGCTGGGGTGCTCTCTCTGCAGCTTTGAACCAGGTTTCTGTGACTGCTCAGATGTCAGTATTTTCCAGGATTAGAAGTGCTTGCAATGAGTGCAATTTTATGTTTAGACTCCTAGTATTTATCAGCATGACCTTTGATTTGTGTTTTGTTGAAATTTTTATGTTGGTAGTTTTAACCTCATCACTTTTCCTATAAAAAAAACAAAAACAAAAGGCAGTATAAGGGGAGGCAAGAGCCTCTGCCAGAAGCCTGAAGCCCAGGTGAGACAGATGCAGGCCATCTCTGGCAAAGCATCGTGATCTGTCGATCATATCTTCCCAGGCTGTCAGGTACTGGATCCCCCGGAGTGACACTAGAAACTAAATCAATTGTCAGTCAATCATTTTCTGTTTGTATTGATGCATCATTCTGGGTGATAGAATGCTGCTCAAGGCCAGGGACATACCTGCCTAGGACACACAATCAGCGAGCTCAATTATGTCTCTCTTCATATAGTCCAGAGAGGTACTTTGCAAGTCATTCATGCCAACATGGACTATGACAGAGTCATAACAGTACCTATTGTTGAGAGACTTGACTGCATATGTGATATGGCAGATTCTGGCACCTGACAGATAACTAACCATGACTTTCTCCTTATCCAGCCTGGCGAGAGGCACGTCTGTGTGTCTCACAATGGAGTCTCCTATAACTAATATGTTGGGCTTATGGTAAAGCTTTAGTGCCTGTGAGGCACAGGTGTGTGGACTATGCATCGTATGTGGTGTGGAGGGCTATGGAGATCAAATGCGTTTTTGCCTCTGAGGTCACCTTTGTTTGGGTATGTTTATGTGCAGGACCTCCGCATATTTAGGTGTGGGTGGTGGTTGAGGTGTAGTGATTGTGTTGACAAGCAGTTTGATGCCAGATATACTGGCTTGAGGGTGAGAGAGCTTGGAATCTAGGTTCCTAATGTAATTGCATCTCTCTCAAATTGTTTCTAGGTGGCACCTAATGTAATTGCATCTCTCAGAAATTGTTTCTCTAGGTGGTAGTAGATAGTTGTCCGTGTACGAGAGAGTTGCTACACTGTCTCTGGATGTCTATATCAACCAGACTGGCAGGAGAAACTGTTTGGAAAGTGTCAATACATGTTTGTCAGAATCTGAGGGAGAAGGGCCAGGGAGAGCTAAGGGGTGGGCTTACAGTTCAAATGCTTAAAGGACCACTACGGGCAAATGATGAAGAAAACATATATTTTTTATCTTGCCATGATTTAATACACCTCCCAAAGCTGCCTTCAGCAAAATAAGTACTCATTCCTAATTTTATTTTGTTTTTACTCTTGTCTGCCCTCATGGGGGCAGACATGGTGATTCCTTTGGAAAGCTAAATCTGTCCTATAATGCAGACTGTGAGGACAAATAGCCCTACCATTTGTTGTCAGACTAGTCTTCCATTCACTTACAATGGAACTCCTGAAAAAAACTGGCAAGTTTGAGAGTCTGCAGCTCATGTGTCATTGACTGGTATGCGCTGAGTTGTACAAATGTTGTTGCTACTGATGTGCTACACATTCACTGAAAGAAACTTGCAAAAGTGTCAACAAATTACTGAGATAAAAAAGACTTTTCACAAGCAGCAGTTTTGCAAGTTTCAGTTCCCGGCCAGGTTACTCCTCCCATCTCCCCTCCTTCAGTGGGCTACAGTCTCACATTTCCAGCTTTGCTGGATTTAACTATTTAGTCAGCTTTGTATGACAATAGACATAAAAAAATAGCCTGATGTGCCACTAAAACTGTTCCCTTGTACGTCTCTTCACTTCTGAATAGCAATTCCCAAGAATAAAAAAAAAAAGCAAACTCATCAGTCCAGAGTTTAGGCTAGTCTATCCATTTTTTAAAATGTGCACAGTAAAATATTCAACTTGTAATGCATTTTGGCTGCTGACATGGTTATCTTTACATAGTTATTCTCTTATAGTATAACCTGAACTTATGGTATTTAATAATACATTTTACAACAGTTCCCAGTTTCTTAACAATGACTTCCCAAGCCTCTGATGTGACCTAGTACTTTCTTACTATTGCTTTATGTAGTTTGTCTTAGATGTATACTTGTAGTGTGTTTCTCATCCTCTCAGCAACAGACTCCTGGAAAAGCATATACTTGTATTGAAAGTGTACCAGCAGCTTGTAGCAGTGATACCACACTCCAAAACAATGCACTCAAACATAGTACTGACAAACACAAGGGAATGTATATGTCTGAATCAAGCAGTGATGAAATTGCTAGGGACTTCACTGAGCAAAATTTTACTCTTAATTTCTCCATTTCATAATGCATAACATTCGCACCACACTTACAAAGGCACACCTCCACCTTCCACAAACACAGCAACCCACACCCACACAACTGCTATGGTTTCTCCCTTCAGTTATCGCAAGCCAAGAATAACACTTTTTAATAAGGATACCTACCAGACAAGTCTGCATAGCACACTTGGTCTACCTGCATCATTGCAGCTCGCCCCCCCCCCAGCAACTGCAACATTGCCAGATAAAACCACTGCTACAGTCCGGTTTCTTCCTACTGTTATTGCAAGCCAAGAATAACACTTTTAATAAGGATACCTACCAGACAAGTCTGCATAGCACACTTGGTCTACCTGCATCATCGCAGCTCGGGTCCCCCCCGCCAGCAACTGCAACATTGTCAGATAAAACCACTGCTATGGTCCGGTTTCTCCCTACAGTTATTGCAAGCCAAGAATAACACTTTTTAATGAGGATACATACCAGACAATTCTGCATAGGTGACTGGATATTTACAGTTCTTGTTATTAGCCGATGTGGTCCTTAACAGTTATGTTTTAAACATTGTGACTGGTTATTTACATTTCCTTTTACAGAACATTTGTTACTTTTACTAGTTATTTTTTAAACATTGTTTTGGCCGGCATGCACACCTGCAAGGCCCCACCCCCAGGCAACTATAGCTTTGTCTATTGCCACTGGGTGGCATAACTTAACAGTATACTTGCTGTATCTTGTCCCAAATAGATCTGCCTCCACACTGAATACTTGTAAAGTAAGGCAAGTACCATTTACTTGGTGTATTTTGTCCCCAGATAGATTTACCTTCCTCTGTATTACTTGCACACCAAGGCCTTAAAGTAGTGTTTCTGCAACTAACTGCTTACACTCCTAATTTCCTGATTTGACCTCTTCCTTGCTTACACTTATATTACAGCTCCAAGGCTTCCACTTCTTATGCTGATTACTTTCCTTTGCAGTCTACTGTGAGGGGGCGGGACAGATCTCTACCAGCTTTTTCTGGTTATACCTTCCCCCATTTTGTATCTCCCTCCTCTAACTCCCTCCTCCCCCATGCACATTAACTAGTCTATATTAGTGGGTCTCCTTGAGTGGCGCCCTTTTGAAAGTTATCTTTTGGCCTGCTTGTGGTGAGGAAGCTTCCCCAGACCTTTTTCAGTGTGACTGCATCAATATAAGTAAATTAACTAGTACAATACAGCCAAACAGACACATTTGGTGTAAACAGAAACAAGTGGAACGATACATTTGGTGTACAAAGAAAAGAAACAAGTAAACCCATTGATATAATTGGAGTTAGTGTTAGCCCCGCTGTGCTCAGGCTCACTCCGCTCCCCTCCCTGCTTCCTATTCCCACCCGCCCCCACTAGTGCTACATTTCAACTGAACTTAGCCACGCCCATCATGCTGACCATCAATCACTGAATCTGCCCCACCCCTGTAGCCATTTCCTTCTCTTCCACTATTCCACATCATGTAAAGCACAATCTTCCATCTTAACTACCTTACAATCACAAACAACACCTCTCATCATCCACCACACCCACCCCATCCCAAGCAGATCTCTCACTCTTGACCAAACCATGCCCAAACTACCCAAACCCACATACATACATACATACACCTCTTACTATTGCTCCTAGGTGTATCCACACTCCCACTGCTAACTTCTATCACCAACCACCAAAAACAACTTAATTTTATCCATATACCAAGAAAAACTACTTCCACTGACATAAGTACAACACACCCTTTTACTCAAGTAGTCCCACATCACTACCAAACCTTCTTTATTTCACCACTATGCACACAGATCAGAGCCATCACACTACCAGTCTCAAACAACTATAAAGAACTTTAAGACCCTAAGCAAACTACTCGATCTCTATTTTTACCTCAGAACCTAACTCATTAGCTGCGGTGATATACACCCAAACCCAGGCCCTGAAAATCTAGAAGCCCCAACCCTCAATCTGAATGATACCCTACTCCACCGAGACAAATCCACGCTCCTCATTTTAAATTTAAATATTAGGTATACTAAAAGTCCACGACCTTCATGCAATACTCTCCTTTTATCAACCTCAGAGTCATACTAACAGAGACTTGGCTTAAACCAGGCAACCATAACAATGAAATCACTCCACCAGGTTACAATATAATTCATAGTGATAGAATAGGTAAAAAAAAAGGGGGGGGGTGTTGCTGTAGTGTATAAATCTCACATTATCCTTGAGAAAGTAGACATAACAACCCTAGACCTCATAAAGTTGAACTCACTCTAACAAAACTAAAACTTAATGATAATAAACGCATCAACATCATAGGGTGCCACATCCCTCGAGGCAATAATATCCCCATTACAGAAAAACTCCTAGAATGGATATCTAACTCCCTCCCCCAGGAAAGCATAGTATTAGGAGGCATTAATACTGTGACTGGCAGAACTGTTCCAGTCATAAGCCACTCTCCCATATTAACCTACATGGCCTAACCCAACTCATCACTTCTCCCCACAAGAACAGACAAGAGAACCAAACATCAATCTACTCTAGATTGGATACTCGTATCCCACCCATCACTGATATCCCTAGCAGGATGTCTACCAGACACCAAGTAGTTACCAAGCCACATTCTTACTCAGATCAAAATCACCACAACTGACCCAAATATATACACGCCTAATTAGAAACAAAAAACACTTTAACTGCTTCAGCTTTATAAACGACCTAAAAATGTGCAACTGGACCCCCCCTAAAAGCTTACCTCTTGATGAAGTTGTACTGTATTTCAATACTACCTCCTTAAACACCCTTAATCATCACGCCCCCTCCAGAACAACAAGAATTAAAACTAAATATGCCCCCTGGTTAGCAGCAGACACAAAATCCCTCCCCAAAAAAGAAACAAGGCCTGGACCAACTACCTAAACAGTAAATCCCAATTGAACAAACAAATATATGTTGAACTACATAACAAAGCCAAAAAAACTCACCAAAACAGACAAAACATCTTGCTACCAAAAGTTACAGGATAAGCACAGGAACAACCCACAAGAATTCTGGGCAGCAATAATCTCTATTCTACAATCAGGTAAAACAACTACCTCAACCACAAAAATAGATAACCAAGAAGACATCCCCACGCAATTTAATAAATACTTTATGGAAACCATCCAAACCCTTGCAAACAACCAACCCCATGACAACATCCCCATCCCTGCAAATCCACTCCACACCCCCAATTAACAATTGCCTCAAGTTCAACGTCCACCCAGAACCAACCAAATCCATTGAAAAACTACTCTGCAAGCTAAAACCAACATCTCTTGCTGCAGGTAAATTACCCACTGAATACCTCCACCTGGCTGCAGAAGCCATATCATATCCTGTCTCCATCCTAATTAACAGGTCCATCTCCAAGTGTATAGTACCCAAGCTATGGAAAATATCACATATCATCCCTCTACATAAAGGGGGAACCTCCCTGGAACTCAGTAACTACCGCCCAATAGCCATACTACCCCCTTTATCTAAAATTTTAGAGAGGGTAATACACAAGCAACTAATTAAATATCTCCTAGAAAATAATCTAAAAGCAACACAACAACATGGCTTTAGACCCTTCCATAGCACCTCCACCGCACTAAGAGAATTCACCAACATTGTCAATACTTACAGAAACAGTGGACTCCTTATATCTGCCACCTTCCTTGACTTGTCCAAAGCATTCAATATGGTTAAAGCACAATAAACTCCTCCTTTCACTAGCAACTCTAACCCTTACCACCCCTGCCATCTCCTGGTTCAAAAACTACCTAGAGGGAAGGAAACAAGCAGTTATGTGGAAAAACCAACTCTCCCCCTCCCTACCGGTCTCCCTAGGAGTACTCCAAAGCTCCATCCTGAAGTCAACTCCTCGTTGGTCAGATCCGACCATAAGCTAATCACCCTAGATATCCAGATCCTGCCCTCACCCCTCATTAAGGAAACCACAGTAAAAAATTTCTCCAGTTCCAACTTCATGCTTCTTAAGACAGAAGTGGCGAACTTCATGACACCCATGGAGATGGACAGTACAGTTATGACTGCTGAATCCTACACAAAGGCACTCTACAGGCACTTACACGAGGGCATGGATCGTGCTATCCCAAACAGAACCAAGAAGCTATCCTCCAAAAAAAGGAAGCCAATCTGGTGGTCCCCTGCCATAAATAAACTGTACAACAGAAGGAAGAAATTGTTGCAAAAGAGAGTAAACTCCCATGAGTGGTGGAGCTCCCTGGTCAGCCTCAGTAAGAAGCTGAGATCCTTTATAAGAGCCTCCAAAGCTAGCCACGAAAACAAAATCACCACTGATTCTAAGGACAACCACAAAGCATTCTATAGCTATGTCAAGAATCTCAATGACAACACCCAGATCTGCTCTGAGTTGCAGCACAACGGCACGAAAATTACAGAACCAACTGATATTGCCAACATCCTGGCAGATTGGTTTAGTGCTAACTTTACCCCCCTCTCACCCTCTAAAGGGCCCATATCTATACAGGAAGAATGCAGAGTCCCTGTAATCACAACTACACAGGTAAAAGCTGCACTCTCTAAAGCCAAAAACACAGCATCCATGGGACTGGACAACATTCCAGTCTGCGTTTTACACGAACTTCAGAACGAACTGGCTCGCCAACACTGATCCCGGGAACTATCGCCCTATTAGCCTGACGAGCCTGGTCTGCAAGACCATGGAATGCATCATCATGGAACTCATACACAAAGACATTGGTAATCTCCAAACTGTGGACCCCACCCAGTTCAGGTTTGCGAAAGGCAGATCATGCCTCCTGAACGTAATAGATTTTTTTGAGGCAGTCACCAAAGCCGTAGATGAGGGTAAGGTGGTTCACACAGCCTATCTTGACCTCACCAAGGCTTTTGACACCATCCCCCATTCTGGAATTATAGCTAAACTCACTAAACTAGGTATAAAGCCGTATGTCACAAGATGGGCTGCCAACTGGCTCACTGACAGAACCCACACTGTAAAAGTTGCTGACTCCAAATCTGACTTCAAACCAGTGACAAGTGGAGTACCACAAGGTTCAGTCCTGGGACCTCTCCTGTTTGGTATCTACTTCTCTGAAGTACAGGCTAACACAGAAGGCCTCTTGCTAACGATGTACGCAGATGACTACAACCTAGGAGCCATAGTCGAGTCCCCAAATGATGTGGACATCCTACAGAAGGGCCTCACTGAGACAGATGCCTGGTGTCAGAGCCATGGCCTCAAGTTCAATGCCAAAAAGTGCATTGTCATCCCCTTTGGTAAAAACTCTGTACCCATGAACTACCACATAGGCAGCAGTCTACTTAACACCGAATGTGTGATAAGAGGCCTTGGGACCCAGGTGGACAGTAGTCTGCTTTGATAATCAGATCGCCACAGTAGTCAGGAAGTCCTTCTACATGGCAAACCTCATCACAAAAGGGTTCTCATCCAGGAAAAAAAGAGGTCAGTGTCCCCCTCTACTCGACATTCATTAGACCCATTATAGAGTACAAAGCCCCTTTTGGAATGTACCTCACAAGACATCTGCAGCAGCTGGAAAGGCCACAGAACTATCTCACAAAGAGGATTACTTGCCTCAAACAGATGCCCTACACTGACCATCTCAAAAAAACTCCAGCTTTACTTGGTAGCATATCACCTACTCCGAGGTGATTTCTGCCTAACATATAAAGCTATGTCAAACCCAGAGCTGTTGGACATGCTACACCTAAAGAAATCCCAGTGCCTCCAAGATGCATGCTCTAGGGACCTAAACCTTGTCACCATAATAAACAGGACATGCTAGAAGGATAGATTCCTGTCCCAGAGACTTCCCATACTCTGGAACAAGCTACCCATCTATGTTAAGTAAATTTCGTCATTAGCAGTCTTCAAGAAAAATCTTCGAGTGGATGGGAAATAGGAAATATGCCCCAGGGATCACTTCTGTGGCTCTGCTCGACAGTGGCACAGGAAAATAACTTTCTTGGGTGGCATAAGCCAGGGAACCTTGTTGCTTAGGCTTACTTAGGCCCTTGGGCTGATAGCCTAGTACCTACCTCTGAACCTGTTATTAGACTAAATACAGTATTATGTAGCATTAAAATGCGATGACATAAGGGTGACAGTTCATTATTTACTCAAAGCAAATGTCAGAGTGGAAAAGTTCAAATTGGATAAAGAGGAGGAGAGGAAGAGAAGAAAAAGAGTGAGAAAAAGTATTTGTTAGAAGTAATAATTAGGATAGATATGGGAAGCAGGAGAAAAAATGAGTAAAAGTAACATTACAAGTAAGAGAAACAAAACCAAGGAAAAGAAGAAATAACATGGACAACAAGATTTACAGCTGCAAACTGTCAGGTGGATTGGTAGCAGGTGTCATAAAACTGGGTTTGGAGAAAAGTTTGGTGACTTTGAATAAACAGATTTGTCCACATTAACCGTGTATCATTGTTTGTGTGTGTCTGTGGTATAAAAGAACTATAAAGCAAATCTGCACTGATACCTGCGTGCTGCCCTGCTGAGGGGGACACTTGTGCAAGTGCAATGGACTGGCTCCAGTAGGAAGGGATGGCCACATACCTCTCAACATCATAGAACAAGAAATCTGGACCAGGCCATAAATAATAGGGGGCAAAGGCCCATAAATTGGGACAATTTATAAATATTGCACTTACAAACTTAGAAAGTTGATAAACAGGTTTTGCATTTGAGTGAATTTTCTTAAGGATATGAAGTCTGAAAATCAAATGCCTGTCAATTTTATGACTTCAGTGTTCAATGATTTGCCAGTGATTTGACAGAAAACTGCAATTTTATGAAAAACAGACAAAAAATCTGGACTTTCTGCAAAAATCTGTACTATTGAGAGATATATGGATAGGAGTCTTGAACCAACACCCATCAATCATTTTCATTTGTGTGCCAAAGCCATTACAGCAGTGTTTTGCAGAGAGGTGAGAAAAACCTTAAATTTGACTGGTATGTTTATTTTATTTTACATTTGTTGACTGGGAGAGTCCAACTGGATTACAAGCCCATTTTTCAGTGGAGGCCTGGGGAGAAAAGCTCCAAGAGAACAATTTTTTTTTGCAAAACATAGTTTTAAGGACAGACTTTTGACATACAATTTCCATAGAAGAGACTTTGACATACATATTAACTAACAGATAGGATACATTCATTCTCATCAATATAATAAATTTTAGAAGATATTCCTAAGTTTAGGATTCCTGTGATAGATTTACTATCAGATTAAAAGCAGAGAGATGTAGAATAAGGCTCTGAGAGAGCAGATGATGCTCGCTATAGTTGAGAAGGATAACAAATTGATTCACTATACGTCTTTGCCTGGTTTTCGTTGAGAAGGATACCAAATTGATTTACCATATGTCTTCTCCTGGTTTTAGTTGCTTATGGAAAGCACAGCATTGCTGGGGTAGTTTTCCCCATCTCCTGGAGAGATGGGATGAGCAGTAGATTAACAGTCGTAAGTGGGTACGGTACTATGATTGGTTGGCTTAGCAGAGTTACTTAAGTTAGGTGAAGTGTTCTAATGAGACATTAGCCAGGGGGGATACAGGAGCACAGATGATTATTCAAAAAGTGAGTTTTAACAGGTTTCTTGAACTGTGATGGGGATTTGTTGTTAGCCATGTGGGCAGGAAAGGAGTTCCAGGTTTTGCTATACAGTGGCTGTAGACAGACTTACCAGCTTCATTGTTATATTTGGTTACTTTGAGGAAGTTTTGTGTGCTAGACCTCAAGGGCCTGATGTTGTATAGGGTTGCAGAAGATTTTGTAGGGCTGGGGTGTTTTCAGAGTTATGTATTACGTTGTGGGCTAGTGATAGTTGATTGAGTTGAAGTAGTAGTGGTAGTTCCAGCCAACTGAGTTTTTTTAGGCATTCACAGTGATGTGTTCTGATGGGAGAGGTTGTAGCGAATTTGGCTATCTTATTGTAACAACTATCAGGTTTGTTTAGGTCAGATTTGTGGAGATTTGTAAGCACAGGGGTGGCATAAAGTAGGGTGGATAGTAGGTGAGTCCTCACTATTGTAGTTTTGGAGTGGTCAGTGAGGATTTTTTTATTGCAATACAGTAGGCCAAATTTTGTATGTACTTTTTTAATGGTTATAGAAATATGTAGGTAAAATCTAAGATGATTATCTATTTCAACCCCTAATAGTTTGGTATGATTTGTGGGGGTGATTGCGGTCTTGGTAAAGGAGGAGATGAAGAAAGAATCAGTGGGAGGTGTGGCTCTGTGGGAGCTAAAGAGTACTAGCTTTGTTTTACTTGGGTTCAGAATGAGCCTTTGGTTTGTAATCCAAGTTTCTGCTAGGGAAAAGCATTCTTGAGTTAAGGAGTGAAGGATGTCCATTGATTTGGTTGCACATATTATGGTGGTATCATCTGCATATTGCACTATTGAGGCTTTAGGAATACTGTTTGGGAGCTGATTGGTGAAGAGGGTAAAAAGAAGTGGCTCCAAGATGGAGCCTTGGGGTACTCCTAGGGAGACCGGTAGGGAGGGGGAGAGTTGGTTTTTCCACATAACAGCTTGTTTCCTTCCCTCTAGGTAGTTTTTGAACCAGGAGATGGCAGGGGTGGTAAGGTTTACAGTTGCTAGTGAAAGAAGGAGTTTATTGTGGTTAACCATATTGAAAGCTTTGGACAAGTCAAGGAAGGTGGCAGATACAAGGAGTCCATTGTTTCTGTGAGTATTGACAATGTTGGTGAATTCTCTAAAGCCTTGTTGTGTTGCTTTTACATTATTTTCTAGGAGATATTTCATTAGTTGCTTGTATTACCCTCTCTAAAATTTTAGATAAAGGGGGTAGTATGGCTATAGGGCGGTAGTTACTGAGTTCCAGGGAGGTTCCCCCTTTATGTAGAGGGATATGTGATATTTTCCATAGCTTGGGTACTATGCACTCGGAGATGGACCTGTTAATTAGGATGGAGACAGGATATGATATGGCTTCTGCAGCCAGGTGGAGGTATTCAGCGGGTAATTTACCTGCAGCTAGAGACGTTGGTTTGGGCTTGCGGAGTAGTTTTTCAATGGATTTGGTTGATTCTGGGTGGAAGCTGAGCTTGAGGCAAATGTTAGTTGGGGGGTGTGGGGTGGATTTGCAGGGATGGGGATGTTGTCATAGGGTTGGTTGTTTGTAAGGGCCTGGATGGTTTCCGTAAAGTATTTATTAAATTGTGTGGGGATGTCTTCTTGGTTATCATCTATTTTTGAGGTTGGGGTAGTTGTTTTACCTGGTTGTAGAATAGAGTTAATTGCTGCCCAGAATTTTTGTGGGTTGTTCCTGTGCTTATCCTGTAACTTTTGGTAGCAAGATGTTTTGTCTGTTTGGGTGAGTTTTTTGGCTTTGTTATGTAGTTCAACATATATTTGTTTGTTCAATTGGGGTTTACTGTTTAGGTAGTTGGTCCAGGCCTTGTTTCTTTTTTTGAGGAGGGATTTTGTGTCTGGGGCTAACCAGGGGGCATATTTAGTTTTAATTCTTGTTGTTTTGGAGGGGGCATGATGATTAAGGGTGTTTAAGAAGGTAGTATTGAAATATAGTACAGCTTCATCAAGAGGTAGGTTTTTAAGGGGGGGTCCAGTTGCACATTTTTAGGAAGTTTATAAAGTTGAAGCAGTTAAAGTGTTTTTTGTTTCTAATTAGGTATGTAGATATTTGGGTCAGTTGTGGTGATTTTGATCTGAGTAAGAATGTGGCTTGGTAACTACTTGGTGTCTGGTAGGCACCCTGCTAGGGATATCAGTGATGGGTGGGATACGAGTATCCAATCTAGAGTAGATTGATGTTTGGTTCTCTTGTCTGTTCTTGTGGGGGGATGTGATGAGTTGGGTTAGGCCATGTAGGTTAATATGGGAGAGTGGCTTATGAATGGAACAGTTTTGCCAGTCAGTTTTAAGGTCTCCTAATACTATGCTTTCCTGGGGGAGGGAGTTAGATATCCATTCTAGGAGTTTTTCCTGTAATGGGGAAATTGTTGCTCAGAGGGATGTAGCATCCTATGATGTTGATGCGTTTATTATCATTAAGTTTTAGTTTTGTTGGAGTGAGTTCAACTTTGAGGTCTAGGGTTGTTATGTCTACTTTCTCAAGGATGATGTGAGATTTATACACTACAGCAACACCCCCCCCCTTTTGTTTTTACCTATTCTATCACTACGAATTATATTGTAACCTGGTGGAGTGATTTCATTATTGTGGTTGCCTGGTTTAAGCCAAGTCTCTGTTAGTATGACTATCTCAGGTTGATAAAAGGAGAGTAGTGCATGAAGGTCATGGACTTTGTTTAGTATACCTAACATTTAAATTTAAAATGAGGAGCGTGGATTTCTCTCGGTGGAGTAGGGTATCATTCGGGTTGGGGCTCCTAGATTTTGTGGGCCTGGGTTTGGGTGTATATCACCACAGCTAATGAGTTAGGTTCTCAGGTAAAAATAGAGTTTGAGTAGTTTGTTTAGGGTCTTACAGTTCTTTATAGTTGTTTGAGACTGGTAGTGTGATGGCTGTGATCTGTGTGCATAGTGGTGAATAAAGAAGGTTTGGTAGTGATGTGGGACTAGTTGAGTAAAAGGGTGTGTTGTAATAATGTCAGTGGAAGTAGTTTTTCTTGGTATATGGATAAAATTAAGTTGTTTTTGGTGGTTGGTGATAGAAGTTAGCAGTGGGAGTGTGGGTACACCTAGGAGCAATAGTAAGAGGTGTATGTATGTGGGTTTGGGTAGTTTGGGCATGGTTTGGTCATGAGTGAGAGATCTGCTTGGGATGGGGTGGGTGTGGTGGATGATGAGAGGTGTTGTTTGTGACTGTTAAGGTAGTTAGATGGAAGACTGTGCTTTACAGGTTATGGAATAGTGGAAGAGAAGGAAATGGGTGCAGGGGTGGGGCAGATTCAGTGATTGGTGGTTAGCATGATGGGCGTGGCTAAGTTCAGTTGAAATGTAGCACTAGTTGGGGGCGGGTGAGAATAGGAAGCAGGGAGGGGAGCGGAGTGAGCCCGAGCGCAGCGGGGCTAACACTAACTCCAATTATATCAATGGGCTTACTTGTTTCTTTTCTTTGTACACCAAATGTATCATTCCACTTGTTTCTGTTTACACCAAATGTGACTGTTTGGCTGTATTGTACTAGTTTAATTTACTTATACTGATGCAGTCACACTGAAAAAGTTCTGGGGAAGCTTCCTCACCACAAGCAGGCCGAAAGATAACTTTCAAAAGGGCGCCGCTCAAGGAGACCCACTAATATAGACTAGTTAATGTGCATAGGGGAGGAGGGAGTTAGAGGAGGGAGATACAAAATGGGGGGAAGGTATAACCAGAAAAAGCCGGTAGAGATCTGTCCCGCCCACTCACAGAAGACTGTAAAGGAAAGTAATCAGCATAAGAAGTGGAAGCCTTGGAGCTGTAATGTAAGTGTAAGCAAGGAAGAGGTCGAAGCAGGAAATTAGGAGTGTAAGCAGTTGGTTGCAGAAACACTACTTTAAGGCATTGGTGTGCAAGTAATACAAAGGAAGGTAAATCTATCTGGGGGACAAAATACACCATGTAAATGGTACTTGCCTTACTTTACAAGTATTCAGTGTGGAGGCAGATCTATTTGGGACATGATACAGCAAGTATATTGTTAGGTTATGACACCCAGTGGCAATAGACAAAGCTATAGTTGCCTGGGGGGGGGGCTTGCAGGTGTCCATGCCGGCCAAAACAATGTTTAAAAAATAACTAGTAAAAGTAACAAATGTGCTGTAAAAGGAAATGTAAATAACCAGTCACAATGGTTAAAACATAACTGTTTAAGGACCACATCTGCTAATAACAAGAACTGTAAATATCCAGCCACCTATGCAGACTTGTCTGGTAGGTATTCTTATTAAAAAGTGTTATTCTTGGCTTGCAATAACTGTAGGGAGAAACCAGACTGTAGCAGTGGTTTTATCTGGCAATGTTGCAGTTGCTGGGTGGGGTGGGGGTACCCAAGCTGCGATGATGCGCTATGCAAACTTGTATGGTAGGTAGCTTTATTAAAAAGTGTTATTCTTGGCTTGCAATAACGGTAGGAAAAACAGGACCATAGCAGTGGTTTATCTGGCAATGTTGCAGTTGCTGAGGGGGACCGAGCTGCGATGATGCAGGTAGACCAAGTGTGCTATGCAGACTTGTCTGGTAGGTATCCTTATTAAAAAGTGTTATTCTTGGCTTGCAATAATGGTGGGGGAAACTGGACCATAGCAGTGGTTTTATCTGGCAATGTTGCAGTTGCTGGGGGGGGGGGGGGGGCGAGCTGCGATGATGCAGGTAGGCCAAGTGCGCTATGCAGACTTGTCTGGTAGGTATCCTTATTAAAAAGTGTTATTCTTGGCTTGCAATAACGGTAGGGAGAAACCGGACCATAGCAGTGGTTTTATCTGGCAATGTTGCAGTTGCTGGGGGAGGCCCGAGCTGCAATGATGCAGGTAGACCAAGTGCGCTATGCAGACTTGTCTGGTAGGTATCCATATTAAATAGTGTTCTTGGCTTGCAATAACTGAAGGGAGAAAACCGTAGCAGTTGTGCGGGTGTGGGTTGCTGTGTTTGTGGAAGGTGGAGATGTGCCTCTGTAAGTGTGGTGCGAATATTATGCATTATAAAATGGAGAAATTAATAGTACAATTTTGCTCAGTGAAGTCCCTAGCAATTTCATCACTGCTTGATTCAGACATATACATTCCCTTGTGTTTTGTCAGTACTATGTTTGAGTGCATTGTTTTGGAGTGTGGTATCACTGCTACAGCTTCTGGTACTCTTTCTATACAAGTATATACTTCCCCAGGAGTCTGTTGCTGAGAGGATGAGAAACACACTACAAATATACAACTAAGACAAACTACATAAAGCAATAGTAAGAAAGTATTAGGTCACATCAGAGGCTTGGGAGGTCATTGTTAAGAAACTGAGAACTGTTGTAAAATTTATCATTAAATACCATAAGTTCAGGTTATACTATAAGAGAATAACTATGTAAAGATAACCATGTCAGCAGCCAAAATGCATTACAAGTTGAATATTTCACTGTGCACATTTTAAAAAAATGGATAGACTAGCCTAAACTCTGGACTGATGAGTTTGCTTTTTTTTTTTTTATTCTTGGGAATTGCTATTCAGAAGTGAAGAGACATGCAAGGGAACAGTTTTAGTGGCACACCAGGCTATTTTTTATTTCTATTGTCATGCAAAGCTGACTAAATAGTTGAATCTAGCAAAGCTGGAAATGTGAGACTGTAGCCCACTGAAGGAGGGGAGATGGGAGGAGTAACCTGGCCAGGAGCTGAAACTTGCAAAACTGCTCCTTGTGAAAAGTCTTTTTTATCTCTGTAATTTGTTGACACTTTTGCAAGTTTCTTTCAGTGAATGTGTAGTACATCAGTATGAACAACATTTGTAAAACTCAGCGCATACCAGTCAGACACATGAGCTGCAGACTCTCAAACTTGCCAGTTTTTTTCAGGAGTTCCATTGTAAGTGAATGGAAGTCTTGTCTGACAACAAATGGTAGGGCTATTTGTCCTCACAGTCTGCATTATAGGACAGATTTAGCTTTCCAAAGGAATCACCATGTCTGCCCCCATGAGGGCAGACGAGTAAAAACAAAATAAAATTAGGAATGAGTACTTCAAAGAAGGCAGCTTTAGGAGGTGTAGTAAATCATGGCAAGATAAAAAATATATGTTTTCTTCATCATTCGCCCGTAGTGGTCCTTTAAACCAAAACTAAGTGCTTATAATAACAACCAAAAAACCAGCTGCAAAACGTGGAGCAAGTAACACAAACTTGTAGGAAAAACCACCTTTAATAACAAAGCAAAGCTTTCGGGCAGAACCCTTCTTCAATACTAATACAATCAAGTCTGCATACTAGAAGCTTATATACAGGTCTAGAAGTCACATGATTAGCAGCCAAGAATCATGTGACAAACAGGTCTTAAAGCGCAAACAACATAATAAAACTTTAAAAAATCAATTAATAATATTACGTAATCTAGTTAAAATTGGTTTTAAACTAACTTTGCTGTTAATTCTTGGATATGAATCAGCAGCTAGTCTTAAAATCCATTCAAATTCCTTAGTCTCAAGGCGATTATTCAGATCTCCACCTCTGGCACTAGGACAATTAAAATCAATAACTCTAAACTTAAAAGAATGTTCAGAGCCATGAATATTGATATGCTTATATAGCGCATTATTTTCACAACACCGTCTGATTTCTGAATTATGATCAATAACACGATCTTTCAGCTTACAAATAGTTTTTCTTGCATAGAACGAGGTGCAGGATTTACATGTAGCCAAATAGATAACACCTGAAGTGTTACAAGTAGCTGAAATTTTAAAATTGAATACTTGACCAGTGCTAGGGTGTGTGAAAATATCACTACCATTACCAAACATCTGTGCACAAGCAATACAGTTAAAACATTGAAAAGTTCCATGCTTAATAGCCAACGTCATAGGCTTAGGTTTATAAAAATCTTTATAACACAATAAGCTTTTGATAGTCTTCATATTTCTATAAGAGAAGCATGGTTTATCACCTACAATAGCTTTCATTTCATCTGAAGCTAATAAAATTATCCAATTTCTTGAGATAATTTGTTTAACCAGGTGACTTCTTCTATTAAAAGTGGTCATATATCTAACTGAAGTCATCTCTTTATTGCTGTTATTATTTTTATGGGATGTAGTTAACGAAATATCCTGCCCTTGATTAAAGCTGATAGGTTTCAAATAAGTCTTCCTAGCCTCTAAAATATCAATTCTTGACTTAAGTAGGTGGGCATCATAACCACTTGAGGTAAATTCGACTATAAAATCATCCAGTTGTAACTTGAATACATGATCATCTGTGTTGATGTGGAGAATAACCCTCTACTGAACTTTACAGAAACAACGAACACTGCATCTGAACCTACAGCAGACTTGGATAATGTTGCTGAATTCAATAGAGTATTACAACTTCTGGAAAGAAAGGTAATGGCATTTAAGAGGGTGCAATGGCAACGTTTTAGTTTTTTGGCATATCTTGATAAAGGTATTGTCCCATGTGGACTCAGGAACCTTAAAATGCCTTCATATGGCAATACCTTTCCAGAACTACTCAAATCATGGCAACAATTGAATATTAAGCTATCTCTAGACTATACGTCTTTAATGAATGACTTTTTTATAAAAATTGAGGAAGAGTACAAGCGTGAGATTTTTTCACTTGAGAGTACTATTTTAGAATTGACTGTATTTCCTAAAGTTACACCTGTATACCAGCAAATGCTTGATAGGATTCAAGCTTTTGAGGTCAGGATGGAAGCTACCGAAAAACGGAAGCTCCAACGCGACATAGGTGACTTCCAAAGAGGGAATATCTTCTCTTGGCCCAGAACTGAGAATCCTCATACTACTGCTTACCATAAAGTTCCTGCAAGAGAAGGACTTGATTCCCTGGATACTTTTGACAACATTTCTTTAAATAATAACCCGCCCTCTACACCCTTGACATCTGAAACTCCCCCTGCACCAGTTACGAATGAGCCTGGCATTTTGGTATCATGTTCCTCATCCCAAAGCGCATGCGCACCTACAGGAAGTAAGAACAAGCGTGATGGCAACCTGAATGTGAATACGAACGCTATGGCTATTAAAAAGACACAACAACTAACTTTAAATTTAACTAATAAACGATTCCAACTGGAGCACGCTGAAACCGTCGTGAATAGATCACCCAGGTCTAGAGGTTCACCTGCAAGGTCGTATGCAACACAGGCAACCAGAGCAAACAAACGTAAAAACGAGAGCCCTTTAGGACTCAACAAAGTCGCAAGTAGTTGTGGCATTAAATTTATCATCTTTTGAGTTAAATCCTGCTCATCTCTCTCTTTTAGATAAAGGATTTAAATTTATACCATCCTGTAGTGATAATGTTGTGTCTGCTTTAACTGATTTAAAGTTGTTTGTTCGTAACTTGAGTTTAAAACTAATGTTTGGTAAATCTAACTCAATGGGAGATGGTCTAAAATGACAAAGTACTTTTATTCCACTTAATGCACCCATATTGAATGCATTTCGTGATGTGTGTGAACTACAAATAAGAGAATTATACCTACGGCCCATGAGGAATAAGAACTTTATTCTGACTTTTGCAGAGTATGAAGCATTAAAAAGTCTACAAAATAATAATGACATTGTAATAAAGCAAGCGGACAAAGGTGGTATGCCTGTTATTATGGACTGAGATAAATATTTTTCAGCTGTTTCTCTACTTTTGAATGATGAGATGGCATTTAAAATAGTTACACATGCTGATGTAAAGAAATGTGTGAGTTATGTCAACATGGTAATATTTGAACTTCAGCTTAATGGTGACATCGACCTTGATTTGTTTCATTTTCTAACTGTACCTTGTCCT
Organism: Protopterus annectens; assembly: GCF_019279795.1. NCBI lineage: Eukaryota > Metazoa > Chordata > Ceratodontiformes > Protopteridae > Protopterus > Protopterus annectens. The sequence goes on from NC_056749.1 coordinate 365,545,565, forward strand.
TTGATACCTCATTTGTATGGTATCCCAAAAATACATAAGTCTATGGATAACCCACCAATGAGACCTATCGTCTCAGGTGGAGGCTGGATTACAGAACCGGTTTCAGTTTACTTGCACAAACAGTTACAACCACATCTACTTAATTGTAATACCATCCTGAAAGATACACATGATTTGTTATCTAAGCTACAGCAATGGTATACTAGAAATGAGTCTGATATAAAAACTAAAAGACATTATTTAGTTAGCTTGGATATCGTATCCTTATTTACCGTCATTCCTAATGATGCCGGACTTGAGCTTCTGAGGGAATTTTTAATAACACAACCTAACCCTGATTTCAAATCCATTGACAACATCTGCTGTCTTATGGATGTTGTTTTGAAAAATAATATTTTTATGTTTAACGAAACTTTATATTTACAGTTAACAGGAATAGCTATGGGTACCTCAGTGGCTAACACATACGCTAACCTAGTCCTTTACCAATGGGAACATAAACATCTGTATAGTAATAGGAATCTTTCTACCTATATTAGTTTTTATCAAAGATTTGTTGATGACGGTTTAATTGTTTGGAATGGTACACTTCATGATCTGGATGTTTTTGTTGACTATTTGAACTCCACAACTGATTATTTGAAATTTAAAATGCAAGTTTCTGAAAATACTATGTGTTACTTAGATGTAAAAATCCAGCTGAATGATGGAATTCTTAATACTTCTGTATATAAGAAGGAAGTTAGCTGTTGTAAATATTTACATTACAGTAGTATGCACGCTCCACATATTTTCAGAAGTGTGGTAAAATCACAATTTATTAGGGCAAGTAGGCTCAACACAGATGATGATGTATTCAAGTTACAACTGGATGATTTGATAGTCGAATTTACCTCGAGTGGTTATGATGCCCACCTACTTAAGTCAAGAATTGATATTTTAGAGGCTAGGAAGACTTATTTGAAACCTATCAGCTTTAATCAAGGGCAGGATATTTCGTTAACTACATCCCAGAAAAATAATAACAGCAATAAAGAGATGACTGACTTCAGTTAGATATATGACCACTTTTAATAGAAGAAGTCACCTGGTTAAACAAATTATCTCAAGAAATTGGATAATTTTATTAGCTTCAGATGAAATGAAAGCTATTGTAGGTGATAAACCATGCTTCTCTTATAGAAATATGAAGACTATCAAAAGCTTATTGTATTATAAAGATTTTTATAAACCTAAGCCTATGACGTTGGCTATTAAGCATGGAACTTTTCAAAGTTTTAACTGTATTGCTTGTGCACAGATGTTTGGTAATGGTAGTGATATTTTCACACACCCTAGCACTGGTCAAGTATTCAATTTTAAAATTTCAGCTACTTGTAACACTTAAGGTGTTATCTATTTGGCTACATGTAAATCCTGCACCTCATTCTATGTAGGAAAAACTATTCGTAAGCTGAAAGATCGTTTTATTGATCATAATTCAGAAATCAGACGGTGTTGTGAAAATAATGCACTATATAAGCATATCAATATTCATGGCTTTGAACATTCTTTTAAGTTTAGAGTTATTGATTTTAATTGTCCTAGTGCCAGAGGTGGAGATCTGAATAATCGCCTTGAGACTAAGGAATTTGAATGGATTTTAAGACTAGCTGCTGATTCATATCCAGGAATTAACAGCAAAGTTAGTTTAAAACCAATTTTAACTAGATTACGTAATATTATTAATTGATTTTTTAAAGTTTTATTATGTTGTTTGCACTTTAAGACCTGTTTGTCACATGATTCTTGGCTGCTAATCATGTGACTTCTAGACCTGTATATAAGCTTCTAGTATGCAGACTTGATTGTATTAGTATTGAAGAAGGGTTCTGCCCGAAAGCTTTGCTTTGTTATTAAAGGTGGTTTTTCCTACAAGTTTGTGTTACTTGCTTATAATAACACTTAATTTAGACAGGCTATAAACAAGCTGTAATAAATCCAACAGAAAAGATGCAGTTGAACACTAGAAAACAGGCAGCAAGTAGCAGGAAAAAGCAAAGCAAGATGAAGTAACAGAGTAGTAGGAAGAAACACAAATTAAAAAAAATATAAGCAGCTGAATATATAGTGCCTGTTTTTTTTTTAATATATATATATATATATATATATATTTATATATAGTGGAATGGGAGAGAGCAGGAACAGAACAGGAGCAGAAGATAGTTCAACGTGTAGGGTCTAAGGGGTTTGGCCTTCCCAAATGATCTCTGTATTAGGTAGAATGAGTTAGAGATGGGACTGGGAGGAGTGTCCCATATCAAATTCCAAGAAGGAACTTGCCGAACAGAGGTCCTCTGTTCATCTCCCTAACTGTGAGTCTAGGGTGCTGGGCAGGTTTGAAAAGTGTGTTTATGCATCAGTGACCTTTGCCCTTAAGTTGCTGAACTATTTTGCACATTTTACTAGGTTGCAAAGGGATTTGATCTAAGAACTCTGCACTTCCCTTTCAGGAACCATTTCAGAAGAGGCCCAATCTGTGGCTTCTCAGTTGGCTACCCTTTAATCTATCTTGAATTTATCTGTGAGGCTTATTTTGCATGCAACCAAAGGAACCTCAAAGGCAGTGGGCTTCAGGCATTTTCATCAGGAGGTATGCATGGATGCGCTTATGTGATTTTGCTAAGCCCTTCAAATCCTCGTTCATCAGTGCTCCTTTTGAGGGCACTTTCTTGTTTGACACCCAAAGTGAGGGACACATTATTCAGGTGTCAGAAGGATGGAAAGACCCTATCTGCAATGGGCATACATTTTTTGACCCCTGAAAGATCCTTTTCAAGGGATCAACAAGATGGTCAGAAGATGTGGTTCCGGAAGTCCCAGGGTCCATTCCAGGACACACATGGAGAAAGTTTCCCTAGAAGCAGAGAGCGAAGCTGTAATGGCCGACGTTGCCCCCACTGCAGGCTTGCAAAAAAAAGGATCTATTGATTCTTTCTCTGACAAACGCTACCAGAACTCCTGAATGGAGACCCAGTTATCCACCTCTGGAGGCAAATAAGGGTCTACTATTCCTACACCAGAGAGCCTGGCTAGACATAAAAGATAATTTGGGTGTAGAGGATTATTTTCCAGACCTTGTATAATACCCTTTTCCCTTCTACCTCTAACTCTGTGAAAAATGGCCGATTTTCCACCCAATCAGAGGAAAGAAGCAGCAGTTCAAATATAAAGGCTGCTAGAAAGTCATCCAAGTGGTCCCATCAGCCAGATAGACTACAGAACCTACTCAAGAATCTTTTTAGTGCCAAAGAAAACGGGACTGGAGACCAATTTTGGATCTCAGTAACGTGAACAAGTCAGTTCGACACACAAAGTTGGATGGTCGTGGTTCAATCCATTTTCCCTATTCTGGACAAGGATGATGGGATGTGCTCAATACACTTTTAGGTTGCATACTATCACATAAAGATGAGCAGACAATCCAGAAGGTATTTACATTTCGGGCTTAGGAGCCAGTCATTTCCAGTTCAGAGTTCTGCACTTTGACTTCTCTGCAGCGTTCAGGGTGTTTAAGAAATGCATGACAATAGTGGCAACTCACTTATGACTGCAGGTATTCTGGGTGCTTCCATAGCTGCACAACTGGCCCATTACTGCCAGTGCCTATATTTAATATGTTTAGACTACATGAATCTCACTCTGTAAATCATTTCCTAGGATTAGAAATATCATGTCTTTTTAACAAATTGTATATATCACTGTATGTTTTATTACTTACATTATGTAACTATTATATAATTGTCTATATCCTGTGGAGCTTTTCTCCCCAGGCCTCAACTGAAAACAGGCTCTTCCGGGCACTGTGGATTAATCCAGATCACCAAATTTAATAAATAAATGAATAAAAATAATGCCCTGAAAAAGGCATCTGTTGGTATGGACAAGAAATCAGGTACTCCAGATTTACTGTCGTCTGGGGATAACCATAAAATGTGAAAAGTATCACTTACAACCAACTCAAAATTTAGAATGCATAGTAGCAGTTTTCAACACAAAAATCAGTGATGGCTTCTCTTCCTTTCTCAAGAGTACAGACAATCAGATTACAGGTCAGAAAAATAATTTGCAGTACCAATATCTCTGCCAGTTTGTTCCTTCAGGCTCTAGGATTAGTGTCAGCAGCAATAACCTTAGTAACTGTAGCCCAATTCCACATGAGAATTCTTCAGTGGATGTTAGCAATACAGTGGTCTGTTCATCAGCACAAATAAGAACCTTTCAGGAATGCAAGAGAGGTCTCAGGTAGTGGATTAAATCAAATCAGATTCTACAAGGCTGTCCATTCATTCTCCCTCAGGCCCAGACAATAGTGACCATGGAAACTTCCCAGTTGGGGTGGGAGGGCCACTTTCTGGGGAAAACAGTCCAAGCCACTTGGTCCCCTGAAGAGGCCAACTTGTATACAAATGTCCTGGAGATGAGAGCAGTGCTCTTAGTGTTGCAGGCGTTCCAGAATGCTCTCCTCTTAGGGACAGTTATTATACAGACAGAGACAGTATGTCAGTAGTTTGGTACATTAACAAACAAGGAGGGACAAATCATAACCATTGTGTTGAAAAGCACTCTGTGTGTGGCAATGGGTGATCTCATCCATCCGCTTTCTCATAGCAATGCACATTCCGGGCAAGTCCAATGTGTCAGGTAGACAAATTGAGCAGGTACATTCTTCTACCTCACGAGTGGTCTCTCAGCAAGAAAGTGACACAAATGATTTTTCATCAATGAGGTGAGCCTTGCTGCAATCTTTTTGCTTCTTCCCTAAGTAACAAATGCAGTCACTATGTTTCCCTAATCCCCCCACAGGGGGAATCACTGAGGGATGGTCTACTTCATGACTGGCTCCCTGATCTGCTTTATGCCTACCCGCCAAATTCCATTAATTCCAAAATTTCTGCAGGAAACTACCAGGTTGAACAGCAAAGTCATCCTCATTACACCTTACTGGCCTGGCCTCAACTGGGTTGGTTCCCCTTTCTATAGCCTCAACTAATTTACCAACCTAGGATTCTGGATCCGATTCCAGATCCTCCTGTCTCACCCGACAGGCATGATTCACCCAGACATCTCAAACTTCATGCTTATGGTCCTGTCTTCTCCAATTCCTTTAATAGCCAGACAACCAATGCTTTCTCCCCCTGTCCACCGTATCCTTTTATTTTCCCATAAGCCTCAACATGAAAACTATTCAAGTAAATGGAAAAGATGTATTTACTGGGCACAAAGAAAAAAAATCATATTGATCTTTTCTCGGCTCCCATATGTAACACATTTGAATTTTTAGCTTTACCCTTGTTAAAGTTGTTGTGTCTTTTGGCTTTTCCCGGTTAGGGGTCACCACAGCGGAACTCCAATCCGCTAATGATTGGCAGTAGATTTGTACGTGCCGAGTTGCCAGCCCTGACGCACAACCTTCAAAGAAGGTATGCCCATTCACACATGTCTCCACACAGAAGACGCTCTAGCTGAGAATCGAACAGGTCAACGTCTTACTGTGAGGTGACAGTGCTACTGCAGCACCATCACCACAGTTTTACCCTTGTTAAAGTGCAGTTTAAAATACTGTGTACATAAATAACATTAATTACCTTTTAGTCTTGAGTCAAGAATAACTCTTCAGGATGTGCAAAACGTTTTATTTTATTTAAATCCACATATGTCAGTGCTGGGAGACTACCTTCACAGTTACCTTCACAGTTTAAAAATCAGTCTCGCCAAGCAGCAAAGCCACATAGGTTTTATAATCTTTGTTATCTGTAACTTGCATGCAGAATTTTTACATTAGCAAATAGGGTCTTTGCAGACCCTCGTGCTTCTCACTTAGTGCTGCATGTGAACACTTAATTATGTTTTTAGTACCAATAATGTTTTAGAAAAAGACAAGCCACCTGGCTTGGCAACCAGTCTAATTTCAGTACCAGTAATATTTTCTTTCTCCAACATTCCTTGTAACTATCCATCCCAGCCTGGGAAGGTCAGAGCTTGCATAAAACTTTTACATTGTGTTCTTTCCTGCTTTCAGAGCCCAGTCTTTTTAACATCCCTTAACCCCCTACAGCAATTTATTTACCTTCGGTCGTCTGTTAATACACTTGCAGCTTGATATTAGAATGCATTTGTTAAACAGAATTACAATAAGTATTTGTGGTTTGCATAACTGTGCATCTATACTACACATTTTTAACATGAATTAATATTAAATAATTCATCAAACATATTTGTGAAGAAATTGTAAGTTAATATGCATTTTGTGTGGAATAATCATGAGAGATGCATTTTCTCTAACACCCTTTAAAGAAGGAGTTAACTGCTGTACCATTAAGGTTCAAAGTTATAGCAACAGCTAATTTTCATATTGGATAAGAAGGTCCTTCTATAGCCTCTGGTGAACTGTGCAAAGCATTCTTGAGAGGCACTCTTCTTCTGATACCACTGTTTAAAGACCCTACTCCACTGTGGGATCTGAACTTGGTACTACAGGCATTAGTACATTCCCCCTTTGAACCAGCAGCTAAATGTGAACTTAAGTTCTTACTTGGAAAACTATTTTTGGTAGCCATTACCTCAGCTAGAAGAATTTCAGAAATTCAAGCCTCATCTTCAAAACCTCCCTACTTGATTTTTCATAAGGATAGAGTTACATTACAAACCACTGCATCTTTCCATCCTTAGGTGGTGTCAGAATCCAATATCAGTCAGTCCATTAATTTGTCAGTATTCTTTCCTAAATTTGCAAACAAAGGGGAATATATCTCGCATTTATTAGATGCTCACAAATTCTATTTTTATCTGTACAGGACAAAAGAAATCAGAAAGACAGAAAATTGTTTCCTTTGCAGATTTGAAATTGGGTAAACCAGTCCCAAAAGTAATTTTAGCCAGATGGCTGGCTGACTTTATTTCTTTTATCTGTAGCAAATGGAGTCTTGCCTTAAGTAAACCTTTGAGTCCTTTCAACTAGGTCCATGGCAACTTCTTCAGTATTTCTATCCAGATTTTTCATGGGGAACATTTGTGCCGCAGCAACATGGCATGTCGTCATACCTTTATCACTCATTGCAAATTAGATCTGGCCTCAAGGGGGTAGAACATCATTTTGTTGAGCTGTGCTCAGGAATATCCTTCCTTAGAGTCCAGCTGGGAATTTAGGTATCTGTCCCGGCAGCTGAGGATAGAATGAGAATTAACAACATCAGATAAAGAAGTTTTATATTCACCATAATGTTCCATCTCTGCTGTCCATTTTCATTCTTCCTCAACTTCCTGCCCACCAAACCCCCCCCCCATACCTTGTGTCTATAAACTTCTAGATGAATGAGATATTATAAGGACACCACTGTCTTTTGATTGAGCTCCTGATGTAGTTTCCTCTTCAGGGTGCATACATTTTTTGTGTATCCTTTTAATTATTCATGTTAATAGATACTTCAGATCTTGTTTGCTGATTTTACCAGTAGTAGTATGTTAGGGTGTGTGCATTATGGGTAATTGAGAAGCCGGAGAGCTTTTTTGGGTTACCATGAGGTTTAGTAATGTCTGAGTCAGATCCAAGGATTGGATCCAAACCCAGCAGTTGAGGAAAAATAAAAATGGAAAACACAGATGGAACGTTATGGTGAGTACATAACTTTTATTATTTTCCACAGGGACAGGATTTCTTTGAGCTACTCCCTTTATGACTAAAGTGGTATTCAAGTTTAAGCCAAGTTGTCCATCTCCGTGTTCTTTCTTGATCCCAAAAATAAGGAAGAAAAGATGCTCCATACCTTAGATGTCCACAGACAACTCTGATACCATCTTAACAGTTGACGGAACAAAATCTTTCAGGACCCATGATCAGTGCATTTTTTTTGTGAAGGTAAGAAAAAGGAGCAACCTGTGTTAAAGCAAATTGTTTCCAAATGGTTGTTTCAGGTTATCTCTTGTTCCCACACCAATGCAACTGTTTCATTTAGGCTCCAGACATGTTCTGCTAGAACCTTGGCTTTATCTATAGCTTTCTGGAAAGGGTTGTACTCACAGCCACTTGGTCCTTTGTACGTACCTTTCAAAGAAATACAAGCTAGATTTCCTTTTCCAGGTTTAGCTTAGGCTTTACTAGAATCATTCTCCCTAAAAGTTGATTCACTAGTCGGGGATCTGGGAACTCATTTAAGTAGTAAATTGGCCTTCAACCAACATGTGTTTAAGATAGTAAAAAAAAAATCCTATGTTGCTCAACTTATAAGCAAGGGCATGATATCTGGGCTCAGAGAGGTCATCATGCCACTATACTCTGCCCTCCTCAAACCCATCATAGAGTATAATGCCCCCTTTCATATGGACCTGACCGGACTCGTGCAGCGATTGGAACATCCACAAAGGTACCTTTCATAAAGAATACAGGGATTAAACACAACGGCCTATGCTGATCACTTCAAATCCCTCTCTCTACTCAGTATCCTATAGATTTCCGAGAGATGGTCTTTGCCTGGCATACAAGGCATCTCTGGACCCTGTTTTTGATGAACCTTTGGTACACTCAAAAAAAACAAACGGCATCAGAACTGCTAGGTTAAAATACCTAAATTGTGCTTGCAACATAAATAGGACGTGCTGGAGAGACAGATGCATTTCTCAGAGAATTCCCATTCTGTGTAACAGGCTCCCCATCCATGTGAAGGAGAGCTCCTTCTTATCTCTATTTGAGTGCAATCTGGGCCAGTGGATAGGTAATCAGAAATTCACCCCTGTCTGCAGAGGCAGTCAGTAATTCATCTGCTATATAAATCAGATTTGCGGGTCAGATTTGGGTTGCTCTGCTAGCCTTATAAGGGCCCTAATGGTCATTAGCCTAGTGTACAGCTATAAACCTGAGTTGTTCTAGGCTATGGTAATCTTCTTATGAATAGGCTACTGTAGCAGTGATCAATATGATTTCCATAGTGCAGTTATGCAAGTAAATTTACCATAACAGTAGACGTTCACGTGATCACTCCTGTAGTAACTGCTCCCGCTTGCTTTTTGGTGCATTTTTTATGCCAGGATGTAGGCATTTTTTTTTTCCTTGCAGTGTTGTTTCCGGGCTCAGCTTCCCTTTCTTGATGGGTATGAAAGCCCAGAAAGGCCTGGCCCACAAACCTCTTAGTCATCTCAGCTCGAGCAGACTAACAGACTGTGTGCAGAAGATACCCTGAAGCCTTGGAAGCTGGCTGGCAGTTGTATCCTATGCAGTATACAAGCCATATAGCTTAGACTACTGCAGCAGTAATCATTCAAACATTTACTGTTAAGTTTACTTGCACAACTGTTTTTTTTTTTTTTTGCCTGTGTATTGTATAGAGAAGGGGTGGGATTCATTGGAATTGATCTGGAGTAGTAGGAGTTGGGTGATGAGGTATTTTCCTTGGCTGTTGTAGGGGCAAGAATGATCTGAAGGTGGTATCAGCTGATGTACCTTTAATACCACTGATGGGCTATTGGCTTAATGGGAGTGCATTGGCAGAATCCTTGGAGGAGAGCAAAGCTCTAGAAGTCAGACTGTGGCCGCAGGCTTACCTCTAAGTAGGATATTCTGATTGTGAGAATTGCAACAGTGCAGTGAATCAGATTTAATATCTACTTGTATGGTGAACTTTCTAATATAGCTGTATTTTGTGGGAAGTATGTCTCAGAAAGTAGACTTGCTCTATATTAAACCTGAGGAAACCTTCCAAGAGAGAAGATGGCTCTTAAAAAGCATCCATGTTCTGTGGACATCATCTTCTTTCCAGAATGGAATTATTGGACTGTGTGAAAGGCTGTGTCCTTTTGTTTGCAGGACTCGAGACATTTAAAGAAGGAAAGTGTTTGTATGTTTGTTTTCTTTGGCTGGTATTAGAAAATTATTTATTTTGGTGCACTTTGTATGAGAAGAGTCTACAACACTGACTCTTTATCTTGGCAATAAAACTGTTTATTTTATGAACTTTTGGGCAAAGTTGTACTGCATCAAATCAGTTTTACTCCGTTTTGAAGCAAAAGCATTCCTGTGCTGTGGCTAATTAGTAAGTTCTGTGGTGTGAGCTATGTTGCTGTCGAGAGGTTGTACCTGCCTAAATGGTAAGATGGCTACTGTCTTGTTAACCATAGTCACTGCCACTGAGAGCATAGTATTCACTGCAAAAGCTATGTCAGTAACGAAGAAAGTGCCAGCATTCAGAAATGGATGAGGAAGACCATGAGAAAATTCTTGTGGCATTTGAGTCGTATATCCACCAGGAGGGATGTAATATGAGTGACTTTAAGATTCTCTTGGCTCAGCTTACTTGGGAGCCCTTAAAAGCCTTTTACACTGAAAAAGTAAGGAAGGCATTATTAGCCTAATCTGGCATTACTTCTGAGGTGCAAGCTTAAATGTTTCACTGTTGGACTTTTTCTAATGTAGGTCAGTTTTGTGAACTATACCGTGCTCAGATAGTGTCTAAGATCCTAAGGGTCAACATTCTAAAAGTAAAAGTAATAGAAGTGTTAGTCATTGATAAAATGACTTTGTCTGCTGCTTTTAAAAAGTAGGTCTTTCAGAGTGACCCTAAACACAAAATGAAGTGCTAGTAGAAAGGTTGTTATGCACTGAAATTGCTTAAAACACAGCAGTCTAGACCTTTGGTAGTGTGTTAAATTCTGATAAGAGTATCCGGTAAAGACATGTCTTTATGTGGGAATAGTGCCACATAGCTACATTTTGTACTTGTAATGTTGTTGTACTGTAGAAAATCTTGACTAGGGAAAGCAGGCAACTAATGATCTGCAAGAATAGTCAACCTTTTGCCTTTGTGCCAGAGCAAAGGAAATAAAGTGCAATGTCTAAATTTAAAGGCAGGAAACTGCAGAGACTTCTAGATCCAGGCAGTAGGTTTGCACTTAAAAAGGCACAGTATGTGTGCAGATGAAATACTTTACTGAAAAATCAACTGAATGATGTCTGTATCCATGGAGACAGAAAACTGTGTCCCATTACTCAACTAGAAATGCAGTGTTTTGCAAGGTAATTCTCCATTTTGGTATAGTTTTCAGTTTAACACTTGATAATATAGAAATAACCCACGCCTGGGTGTGGGTAATGCTGGATTTACCCACGGTTGGTGTGGTTTAGTCACGAGGGCAACGCCTGAGTGGCCAAACAAAGACAACCGTGGGTAAATCCAGCATTACCCACACCCAGAAGTGGGTTATTGCTATTATACAATGACACTGGCCTGGATTCACTAATCCTCCATGTTAGACTAAGTCTTACTCGGAAACGGCAGTCTGAGTATGATGTCAGCTTGTCATGCATATTCATGAGGGCACGCTGACTCAACTCTAAGGCTAACACGGAGCGTGCATGACTGCAGGGAGCGTGTCAGACTGGCAGGCAGTCCAAATATCCACGCCCCTGCAAGTGCCTAAACTGCAAATGTCAAGTGAAATGAGCGAGTCCGCTCAAATGTCTACATACCCAACACTACACTCCCCCACATTCTAAATCCTTCTACAAGTTTAAAATGTAAAGCTTTCCATTTTATTTTTTTTTTATTCCCGATAAAGCTGCCCGTATTTGCGTGTGTATGCGCGGGTTTGCCCATTGCTTAGCTACAGTTAGTGTAGACATCGAAGAGGATAATAAACTACTTATATGCAAATTAAGCCAAATAGCAATAGCGTAGTGGTAGAGCCCTCGCACAAAGAGGAGGCATTCCCGGTTCGAGTCCTGCCACTCCCCTTCCCATTTTCTGTAGGAAATCTGTGCATAAAAATAATTCCTGACATTTACCTTTTAAATTTTAGTAAAATGCATTGAAATGGCCTATGTGGTAGTGAACGATATTTTTATATATATATATATATATATATATATATATATATATATATATATATATACAGAAGGTGGAATGATCATGCATACTGATAAATGCATAAGTAACTTATCTTAAGCAATGTGACGCACCGCTAAGCAAAGTTTACTAGTATTAAGCACAGTTAAGTATAATTGCTCATAGCTTAGCACTGCTTTAACTAGCGCAATGGCTTTGCATGGAGCTGCGCATCGCACCAACTAGCGCAAACAAAACATGTTTGCGTGGAGCTGCGCACCGCGCTAACTAGCGCAATGTTGGGCAACATCGGGCAATGTAGAGCAACGTCAGGCAAAGTTGAGCAAAGTCTGCTAAACGCAGCCACACCTCCTAGCCGGTCTGGCCAGTAGTAAAATAAAAAGCAATGACAGGCCTCGAACCTGGGATACTGTGCACCATAATCATAGTACTAAACCACTAAGCCATGACAGCTTTACATATGGATGCATTTCCAACACACTCATATATATCAATGGAAGTTTACCCATTGCTAAGCAGGTTTGCTTTTAGCTGAGATTTTTCAAAACCCGCCAATCACAAATAAGTGTGGGAAATGAGGCATATTTAAGCTCCATAGGCAGGAATAATTGCCATAACTGGTTGTAGCTCCCATCTGCAGACAGTATGGCTGGTGTCGGAGAGGGCTCTCGCTTTCGAGCGCAACGGTGGGGCATTGAGGAGTCAAAAGTAATGGTTTGGCTCCTCGTCCATCATCATGATGCAAGACTCCTGCAGGGCCAGTTTCAGGGCACTGAGTAAAAAGCGGAAGCTTGGAACCGTTTAGCACATGATCTCAACAGTGCCACAGGCGTCCCTTGGACTGGTGAGCAGGTCAGACACTACTACTTAAACCTGAAGCGACGCAAGGAGGACCGACTGAACCAGTGGATACAGGAGGCCCATGAAATGGAAAATGCCCCACTACTGAGTATGTAGCCATGGAATGAAGTATGTAAGAATTTCTATTGTAGTCTATATTATGGATAGGTATGTCTCAATATCCCTTCATTTACTTCACAGCTGCAGGTGTCCGTGCTGAGAATCAGCAAGCCTATGCAAATAGGCTGCACCACCAGGCAGGTTAGTAATAATTCTGCATGTGTTGTCATATAAAAGATGTGGGAGAGCCTGAAAAAGAGTGTTGTAACCCATTAATAAAGGTATAATAAGTGTTGAATAACTTCTCTGCATGTACTGTTATATAAAATAAGTGAGACCGCGTGAAAAGGTGTAACCCATTAATAAAGGTATAATATGTCTTGAATAAAAGACATCTGCATGCACTGATATATCAAATAAATGAGAGAGCCACTAGAAAAGTGTGTAATGTAATTAATAAAGGTATAATTCCTGGAGTGTGTCCGTGTCACTTTCTTCGATATGTTCTTGTACCCTTGCATTATAGAAATAGTACTGTTGTATTAAGCGCAGTCAACCCACACATGGGTAGGCCCATATAAAGTGGATGAAGGGAGTGCCAGTAGCTTTTAAGCATGTATACAGTCCTCAACTGTCAGTTCATGTACAGGTTAATCTGGCGCATGAGTAGCTTGTTATTGTGTTCCCCAGAAATGTCAGTGTGCTGCTAGAAATGTTAGGGGCTGTCATCATATACTTGATGTCACCTGAACACATCCAGATATGTAGATATATAAATATAAATGAAATATATAAATATGTAGCAGTAACATCTGCATCCAGGACAGTTTGTATGTCAGATACAGGTCAGGTATATCAAGAACTAGCAAAACCCATGTCACAATTTAACGGACATTGACTAGTGTAATAATACATGTAGGGGATATATAACTGTAGTCAATAGGAATGTAGTGTAAACTTATATGTATATCTAAGTTGTTAATGGCGGTATCTTTTTACACCCTACTGTATATGCATAAACAATGCAATTCCACACCTCAATGGGTATGTCTAATCTCGTAACATTTGTTGGGACACATGTCCTATTGGATTATAAATATCTGCATTTACTATGATGCATGTGCCCTCTTCACATACCACAATCTTGGTGGCCTTTTGCCACCAATCAATCCTGCATGCTGTTGGAATGTCCACTGTTGCTCGATATATGCATGTGTTATGCTTGCTGTTCAACTGTTGGAACTTACTACTGTATGCTGTTACAACGAAATTGGAATACTGTTGGCTATTACTGACCCATATTGTCATTAAATCCTCCTAAACATAGAACGTATGGGAAGGTCGGTCCCAGCGGGACCCACCTCTCCCACCTCAGCTGGCGATGGCGCCTGGCACCAGCATGTCCAGTGCCTAGCCCGTGACCTCCTCCTCCATTGGTCCTGTGCCACCTTCGGGTGGAAGTGCTGCAGGGGATGGGGCTCATCCCCCCATGCAAGCGTGGCCAGAGGAGGGCCACCTATCACCCTCCGAACGGTCCGGGCTGTGGTGCGTAGCGAGATCGAGCGTTCAGTCGCTGATCCTCTACGTCAGCTCGAGGCAAGAGTGGTGCGACTCACGGGTGAGCCAGCCCCTCCTATGCAGCCCCCAGCACAGCCACCCTCCTGACTGTGAAGGTGCAGTGGTGACTGCCCATGGGTGGGGATCTCAGTTCCACTGTTGCCATGTGGGTGGGGATCTCATTTCCACTGTTGCCATCTGTGGGCCCATGGGCTTGCGATTTCCAAACATCCTTCCCAATCAGTGGTGTTCACCCACCCCATGTGTCATATTCCGCCCATGTATGTGTCTTGTTTAATTTGTCTGTTTACCTCCCCAACCTACCTCCCAAAATATACCTACTTCCCCTATCCCATATTCCACTCTCACCTGAAAAAAAAAATGGACAATCTGCTCCCACAAAAAAATTACGCCCCATACATAGCTGCCCATCTTGCACACATGTCCGCTGGAGACACAAACTGAATTTAATAGGCAGTACAACATACTTCGTTGTAGTCACCCCTCTCTCAGGGGTGGAAGGTTTCAAATTTCCCTCCAAATTACTAGCATATGCACAGCTGTTGCTGTTAAAGAAATGGGCAGCTATGGACCTTCCCTACACCCGTCCTGCATATCCCGAGCTGTTTTCCCTACTGTCTCTCCCTCTTTGTGCCCCTTTTTTCACCACTTTCCTATCTTCCCATTTTCTTTTCTTTCAAAGAAATGAGCGCGGGGGTAAGCACTTTTAAGCCGTAGTTAGTGGGTTTACGTGAGTG
Organism: Protopterus annectens; assembly: GCF_019279795.1. Lineage (NCBI taxonomy): Eukaryota > Metazoa > Chordata > Ceratodontiformes > Protopteridae > Protopterus > Protopterus annectens. The sequence continues at coordinate 365,560,653 of NC_056749.1, forward strand.
TGCGCTTGTGTGCACTTAGCTAAGTATTGCTAAGTGCCACACAAACCCGCTTACAACTGCTTAAAAGTGCCTTAGTTCACCCTGCATATGAGGGGCCTTGTTCTGCTCAGCAGCAAAATAAAACACCACTGTCAGTCTCGAACCCCGGACCTTGGACACACTAGACTGCATGAAGTACCACTAAGCCACAGTAGATATACAGCAGGTTGTTGCTGAAATATATATATCATGCATCAGAATGAGTGAATGTAAAGGAAAGATAGGAATGCCATAATACAAAACCTGTTCTGTGGAACTTTACCATCAGTTGTGGAATTGCATTACATGACTGTGATAACGGAACCAGACATTCTAGCAGTAAATAATGTTACAGCAGCACTTTACAACCCCACACAGTATCAAAGCAGGACAATCCCCACCCAAATGTACAAAATACCTGTGTTGAAGGTACAGCAAGGATGTAGGTAGGCATACTCAGTACTGGAATTGTCCAGTTTTCATGAGCATACTGTGATAATGTCAACAAAAGAAAAAGCACAAACTGTGCAGAATTGAGTACATTAATAAACACAGTATAGCAGTTCCCAAACAGTTCATGTGCCAAATGAAAACATCTCAATAACTATGTATGTATGGCAGCTAATTGTATAAGTAGAGGTGAGTACAATTCTACACTGTCAACTGTGTGTACTGGAAGTGGCAACATTCAGGTCTGAGTACAACATTCAAATCACTGGCTACACCCCTAGCATCAGTTATAAGAAGTATACCAACCTTCTGACTTACACAACGGTGTCCATAGCAAACAAGCATGGTCCCCACTTTGGAAAGCTGAAAGGGCTACGCCTACCTGACTTAGCAATTTACAGCATTGGGTTGCTATGACAGTGAGTACTGCAAGTACCACACAGCAGGCTGCATGCAATTGCCAAATGGTGGACACCAATTGCTGCAGAGGCCATCACATGCACATGTGCAGATACCTATAAAAGCAGGCTGTACTTGCTGTCCACACATACAATCATTTCATTGCAAGTACAGAGGGTGAGAGAGAGAGAGAGAGACGGACGCAGGCAATGGCAGCAGAAAAAAAGAAAAGATTAAAAAAATATATCAAAAGAAAAAGGAATATGTTGAAAAAAAAAACAAGGAATATATTGAAAATAAATACATTGAAAAAATATATATTTAAAAAATATATATTGAAAAAAAATCATATTGAAAAATAAATATATTGAAAAAATATATTGAAAAAAATAAGATTATATTGGAAAATATATTGAAAAAAATATATATCTCAGAAAAAAATAAGATATAAAAAATAAACGTTATTACAAAACACACAAAACTGACAAATACGAACACATACAAAGGCATGTAGTAGATGTTTATGAAGAGTACTCGACATAGTTTGAATCATCCATATGTGGCAGCAGTACGTATCTATGCACAGATGCCATGCATAACTACTGGCATGGAGAAATCAGTGTGTAGCTGTGTGCAGTGGGATATGACTGTGACCTATGTAGTTCAGCTTTAAATGTTAAACATCTGATCCATGTTATCTGTGTTCTGTACAGTAGTGTGTACAATGTCTGTTTAGGGGAGTAGCCCATACGGTTATATAAACATGGGTGTGACAGAGTAACAAATGCATGATAGTAATATTAATGTGTAGCTTAGCATTGGCAACAGCTGTACCATGCTAGTATGCTAATCTAGCATTTGCAGCTATATATACACCCTCTAATATTACTGTGTGCTCACATGTGACACCTGTTCATGTTACAGCAAGGCCCAACAGGTCAGCTGTGAGGTACACAAACTTACAACAGTGTGGACCTTGTGTGTGTATGGCACACACATACGGAGAGATCTGTCTGTCAGATATATTAGCATCTGTACATGTGCACACTTTGGTGTGGATCTATCTGTCCTTTTTTGTGGATTATTGGATTTTGGTCGTAGTGGTGTTTGTGTGTGTATATATAATCTATATATATATATATATATATATATATATATATATATATATATATATATAGAGAGAGAGAGAGAGACAGGGTCATATTTACTGCAACAGATGCCTGGTGACAAAGCCATGGACACAAGCTCAATGTTGACACTGCATTGGCATCCCTTATTGCAAAAACTCTGTACCCATTAACTACCACATAGGTGGTAGTCTACCTAACACCGAAGGTGTCATAAGAGACCATGGGACACAGGAGGACAGTAGTCTCCCCTTTGATAATCACAGTGCCACACTAGTCATGTCATCTGTCTGTGGCACACGTCATCACAAAAGGTGTGTCATCCAGGGAAACATAGGTCAGTGTTCCCCTCTACTCATCACACATAAAGCCCATTATATAGAGTACAATACCCCATGTTGTATGTACCTCACAAGACATCTACAGCAACTGGAAACAACAGACATACCCCACAAAGAGTAATACTGGCCTCAGACAGATGCCCTATGCAGACTGTCTCACAAACCCACAGCTAGACTGTGTTGCATACCGCCTACCCAGAGGTGACCTCTGCCTAACATACTAAGCTATGTCAAACCCAGAGCTGTTGGACATGCTCCACGTAAACAGATCACAATCCCTACGAGCTACACGCTCTAGGGACCTAAACCTTGTGACCTCAATAAACAGCACATGCTGGAGGGATAGATTCCTATCTCAGAGACATCCCATACTCTGGAACAAACCACCTATCAATAGCAAACAAATCTCTTAATTAGCAGTTGTCAGAAATAATCCTGATGATTGTATGGGTGATAGGTAATACACCCTGGAAATCAACTCTGTGGCTCTGCTTGACAGGGCCACGTGAAACGTACTTACCTGTGTGTCAAAGGCCAGGGTAGCGTATGGCTAGACTTCTATAGGCCCTAGGGCCAATAGCCTATTATCTACCTATGAAGCGATACATACCTACATGTACTTGTTGCAATAATTGCTATGTGAGGTTGACGGAGTGTAATGGTGAATGTGTTGGTGAATGTGTCAGAATTCTGTATATGTATGATTGCTTAGTGGGAACCTGTTTCTGTCATGGTATTGTGTGTCCTAGCTGTGATCCCAGCAAAAGATGTATATGCAATTGCTAGGCAGAAAAGGCAGTATGCCATACGGTCTGATGTAGTCCCTTGGTGTCGACTGGGGTGTCCCATTGTAGGCTAAAGCAGTACATGTATGCCTATTGAGTGTTACTGCTGGTGAAGCCAACTCCTGTATGAACTGTAGTACTACCTGAAGCTGTATGCCTACACAGCACAGTATGGTGTATGTCCACATTTCTTGGAACCACTGTTTAGTGTGTTCCCTGTAGTCCTCACAGATTACATACCTCAGGCATAAGGCTTTGTAACTACTGACACACAGTACTGTATGGTACACAAGTAAAGGTCATCTGGGTTGCCATACCTTTGTGTCTGGTATGTATGTCTGATGTGTGTGTGGGTATGTCTGTACCATGGCCTCGGTCATATGTGTGTTACAGGATATAAGTGCGTATCTAGCAACATGTATAGTCTAAGAACAGCAGTATGCCACCTATATTAATGAATGTGCACATTTTAGAAAGGGGTTTGCCATCGACTACTGTGGTATACTGGTAATACTGTAACTGGACTTTACAATCATTGCAATGGAATACATATTTCTTGATGCATTAGCTTGATATATACCTCCTGTGGCTAGGTGGTGCATTGTGTCACATATAGTGTGCCATGTACTGTTGTATAGTCTTACATATTGGTTTATCTTTGTTGCTGTGCAAAACATGGTTTGATATATAGTGTGTGCCAGGCAGTTGTGGGCTGAGCACTGATATGTGGTATTGAAAGTGAGTATCCTCTGACAGCCAATAGGTTGCTATATATGGCAGTTAATTGATATCTGTACTTTAGAATGTTAAGTGTGCTACATGACTTGCTGACAGATATTGTTTCATTGTCTTCCAGGGTAATGGCCCACCATCGTAACCCCACCTACAGCCCGGCAGAAGAGGAACAGATAAACAAGCATGGTGCAGCACTCTGCCCTGCTGTTCTCCAGAACCAGCCAGGACCAGCATGAGCGGACTGCACTTTGGCAAGATCTTGTCCATAGGGTAAATGACATAGGCATGCATAACCGGACATATGAGCAGGTACGCCATCACTGCAGTGATTTAATTAGACATGCCCGGCAGCGTGCGTCAGATATCCGTAGACAACAGCTTGCCACAGGTGGTGGGGTAGCCATCCACCCCCCCTCACTAGAGTGGAGGAGCTGCTCCTGAGCCAGGTGGCTCCTGGCCAACAACAACAAAAGTAACGTATCATCATGGAGGCCGGAGCCACCCAGCAAGTTGACATGGAGCGTGCAGGTAACATGGCATAGCTGTAGACTACTGTTACCTCTATTGATAGAGCATGCTCATGTGAGATGTGTACTGTGTAGTTAAGAGTATGTGGTGCCTAGTGCTGTGCAATACTAATAGTTAGGAATGTAATCTGTAGGCCTGTGACTGTCAACCATTGTACTACTGTAAGATTGCAGACACACCGTAGCAATGCTACTGACAAACTCTCTCATATCCTTGTAGGTCCCTCTAGTGTGACAGCAAGGCAGCAGACCCATGCTGGTGAGTGTGTTCTACATTTAATATTGCTAATTAAATGTGCATGTCATAGGTGAGCTGTAGGCCATGTACACGTAACACACCTACGCATAATGCATGCTGTGCATGTTTGCTGTGAGACTATGCACATCCCAGTAATGTGGGTAGCTGCCTAAAACACACAATCACAGAGCATCCCACACAGTTGTGGCAACACTGTAGTGGACATTGGATAGGCAGAGGCAATACACATGCACACAACATACACAACTTTGTCATATGCAGTACACGTTCACATGCTACACATGGCATATTCAGACACCCGCTGTAAGGTCACACTCCAGTATCCCAAATGTCATCCGCACAGCACACATAATATACCTGAGGGGTAGATGCCTCTCATGTGGCTGTGCGACACAACACATTCATGTTAGGCAATGCCCCCTATTGGGAACCATACAAACCCATGTAACAACTGGCTGTGAAATGGTGAATGTAGCCATGGTACAGCAGTTCTGGTACAGCATGGTATGTGCCGGTCTGGCACACATTAGTAGCCTTGAGTGACCACATGATGCTGCATGATGATGGCTCATGGTACTACACCCCATCCAGTTACAGTGACCACAGTACTACACATAGCATTAACTGCTATGCACCGATGCACAATATGCATAGCAATCACCATTTGTACAAAGTGACACATATATGTCTTGTAATGCTATTGAGTGTATAGGTCACATGACGCACACTGTGTATGTGTGATGTTTAATGTTGCAGTTGTGTTGTAGCATGCCATGTCATGGCTGGCACTGGCATGGCCACAATATGTCCTACACTCAACATAATCACTGTACAATGGCTGTGTTGAGCAATGGTATTCCATCAGGTATACATGCACCACTCATCCTGTGTGTATACATAGCATGCATGTGCTAAACCTGTGTCCACATTTATCTGCTAAACACACAGATGCTCTAATCAGAAATGGGTATCTATGTGACACACAGATACACATCCAGCCATGGTATGTATACCTGTGAGTGATGGTGCACAGGACATTGCAGAACTTTTAATACTTACACAGCAATGTTGTGTCCATGTACACATTGCGTTCCAGGGTGAGGCCAATCACTGAACAACACACATGCATCAAAGCCATGTATACTGTTATTAGCAAGGGCTGCCTACACCCACACTGCATGCTGTTGAGCAACACACGTCCTGCATGCTGACACATGTGATATAACTGTTTGCCTTGTGATACTGTACCCCACCATCACCCACTATTGAGTACGTTCTGGATTGCTGGTGGTGTGTGTGTGTGACTGTTTGTTTTAGTGAGGAGTGCATTCGTGTGCATTTGTTCATGTGTGCCGACATCATGTACAGGTCGTAAAGTGTGTTTCCTGTCTTCCTCTCACAGGTGCTGACTTTGGACTGGTTCACTGCAGCAGGGAAACTGATGTCACTGAGCAAAATAGTGATGATGATGATTGGTGTGTTGAGGCACAGGCATGTTTGCCAGGGTCTGTCATTGGGCCACCAATCAACAGTACACAAGTGTCCACCCCATCCATGCACACAGTCATACTGCCAATACATCCATCACCAATGCCCTTAGCTGGGGGACAGCGTACAGTCGGCATTGGCCAGGACAGTGTGGTATCCATGTCACATGCATCCCGACACAGCAGCCATACCAAGATATCTGGAAGGGTACCATATAGGCAGCTGTCCAGGGGTTCTCATCGGAGCACTGCCGCTAATCATGCTACTGACAGACGTGCCACAGGTCTTACAACCTCACGCATGTTCCAGGCTGTCATGGAGGCACAGGCACGTATGGAATGGTACACCAGACAGGGAATAAGGGCACAGAGGGCACACGTCGCCGTAATTGACAGTATCCGTGTCCTAGCTGGTGCCATCCGTAATTACACTGAGGTCACTGATAGACATTGGGGAGAGACATTAGATGTCCTCCGCAATGTCATGTCCATGTGTCAGGACAGTGCGGGATGGTTGAGTTGTCGACGTTGACGTATGCCAGCAACATCAGCAGCTGGCAATCGCCGTGGATGTCCCTCAAGCCACAGCCACTCCTGTAGTGCCAGTACCAGCCCCAGCAATGTTTGGGGTGGGCTGTCCATAGAACGTCCTGGAAGACCCACGTGCACGTGGCTCTGGACAGTCCAAGCAGGGGCCTGGGTCCAGTGTACATCCATCTACCTCTGGGGATAGTACACAGTCTGGCTTAGTACCTGATAGTGTCAGTAGCACCCCTGCCAGGCGCAGGTACCATATCTGTAAAGCCTCGCAGGTACAGTCTGTGGCTGTTCCACAAATACCCGTATATGGCAGCCACATGGTGGAACTGTGTGCATGCAGACACACACACACATAATCCAGACACCTAGGGCTAACACAAACCCACACACATTACATCAACATTGGCCCATAGCGGTATTCTTGCCCCTCACACACACACACACACACACACACACACACACACACACACACACGCGTGTTGATTGGATGGCTCACTGTAGGCCTCTGGCAAACCAACAACACACCCTGTGCATATGATGAAACCTGTGCCACCTCCTGTCATCTGTAACATCGATGCAGGAACAGGCTACCATGGTGCTAATGCACAGGGTGTCTTTTTAGCAGTATAGCAATGTTAGCATGTTGTCAGCAGTAGAGTGTAATGATATCCTTGAAGGTGTAGCTGAGCAGGCATGATGCATTAAAGCTATGATTGTCATTGTAGTGTTTACACCCGTGATGTTTATTGTGTTTCACTGTTGCAGTTATTACTCTTGGGTTATTCTGCTGGCAGGCTACCCGCAGTCGACCTGAATTCCAAAGTCTAGGTCCGGCGTTGGTTGCTGTCGCCTCCTCCCTGACGTCAGTGTGCCAGGGGTATAAAAGATGCAGCCGACGCCATTTTCTTAAGTCTTTCTTGCCGCGCGGTGCCCGAGGCAAAAGAAGTTCGCAAGTGCCGGTCGGCCGACTCCTGAGATTTTCAAATACGAATTTCAGAACCGAAGTCTTCATTAAAGCTAAGTACCCCGTTGGGGAAACTTTTTTTCTTGTTCCAGACCGATGTCAGAAAAAGTTAACAATTGTATTCCTTGTGGGAAGCAAATACCTCATAAGGATTTTCACTCTTACTGTATTCCTTGCCTAGACCCTGATCACAGTGTTGCTAGCTGTCGGTTTTGTGCTCGATTTAACCAACGCACTATTAAGCGTCTGTTCGCTTTTGCATTTCATTACTTTGGCCGAAGGTTTAATTATATAATGCTGCTGGAACAGCCGACCGGAGTTTACAAAAAATGCAAGGACAAGGAAAAGGACAGGCATCCGAGGTCCAAAACCGACGACGAGGCCTCTGTTAGGCTAGTCGCCGGTTCTCCCATGAGGCGCTTTCGCAGCCCCTGGCGCCCGCTACCTCAGAGCCACAGGCTGTTTCTGACTCCCATGTGGAGCTAACTGGGCCTCTGGATACTCAAGGTATTGGACACTCGGAAATCATTCCTTCAGATGGGTCTGGAGCCACTGAGCAGGCATCGGCTTCTGAGGGTGTTTTCAGACCTACACGGTTATATGTTAAACCATCTTCAGCTTCAAAGACTAAAACAGCTCTAAAAACAAAGAAACAAGTACAGCATTCCTACTCGGACTTCTATGCCTAAAAAACAGATGCTTAAAATGGCCGAAGACCTAATTACTTTGATCAGGGGTTCCCATCCCCCTACTGATATGAGGCCTAGGCAAGAGACAGAATATGATTCTTCTGATCAGGTTTCTATTTCCTCTGATTCCTCTTCTGAACAGTATTATTCTATGCCTCCCTGTGAGGACTCTGATGCTGACGAATCCATTCCTTCAGCCTCTCCTCCTGAGGATTATTCTTTTGGGGAAACCCTGCATACCATGAGGGAGCATTTCCACTGGGAGAGCCAGGATTACTCAGAATCTAAGAGAAGGCTCAGAGACTTTTTGTTAGTTCCGCAGCACAGACCCCTTGCTATTCCACCTGTTCTAGATATTGTAGATGATGTATTTTCAGAGTCCGGCCTGTCCCCTGACTCTTTACCCCCTGCACCTGCTAAACCAGACAGATACTACAGGGTCCCAGATTCTCATAAATTTCTATATAAGAACCCTGCTGCTGACCCAGAAACTATATCTCAGGGTCCAAAAGGGGTCAAAGCTTCCACTACAAAAAAACCCTGTCTCCTCTGATAGGGATTCTAGGGCACTGGACAGATAGGGGAAAAAAATTTACACTTCTGCTACCTTGGCAGTAAGGGCTTTGAATTGTCAATTTCATATGCTTAAATATCAGCAATACTTAATGTCACTGCTTAAACAGAAAATGTTGACAAATACTGAATGTTCAGAGAACAAGGAATTGCAGGATTTATTGCATGCAGCTGAACAAGTGGGAAAGCATACTTTGCAATGTGGTTATGATTCACTGGAGGCCTCTTGCAGGGCCGCTGTTACAGGTTCTGTTATTAGAAGGCATGCTTGGTTTAAGGAACAAAATCTGCGTGATCATGTTAAAGCAAAATTATTAGATGCTCCATTACATCATGATACTTTGTTTGGTACTAAAGCAGAAGAGGTGTTGAAGAAAATGGAGGATAAAGCGAAATCCATGCAGACAGTTAAGGATTTCTTACAGGTACAGCCACCCAAGTTTAGCAGGAGCTGGCCTTCAAAAAATTGGTCCTTTCAAGTGTCAGTCAAACCACAAAGAGGCAGATACAGACGTCCCAGAGGCAGATCTCAGCCCCAAGGCTCATACGGGCCTAAACAATGGGGTGCACCTACCTCCAAAAGCAGAGATGACACATCACAACCTTACAGGAAACAGTCACAATGACTTTCCTATGCCAAATCCAAGCACTTTCCTTTTGACAGCCCCCTTAGGGGGAAACCTAGCACTTTTTTCATCAAATTGGCAAAAGGTTACCCAAGACAAATGGGTCTTAAACATAGTGTCCCAAGGCTACAGGTTCCATTTTCACACCCTACCAAGGGCAAAGGGTATGCCAGACTTGCCACACAATCAATGGGCAGAGGCACAAAAGCAAATTTCAGCCCTCATGGACATGAGGGCCATTCAACAAGTACCACAACAAGAGCAGGGGCAAGGATTTTACTCCAGACTTTTCTTAGTACCCAGAAAGGACAAAACCTGGAGACCGATACTGGATCTGTCTATACTAAACACGTTTCTGGAAGTTCCAAAATTCAAGATGTTGACTCTACAGCAGCTGCTGCCCATGCTGGGCAAGAAGGCTTGGCTCGTAACTTTGGACCTAAAAGAGGCATACCTGCATGTCCCAATCAGACAATCTTGCAGAAGATACTTCAGATTCATTGCTGGATCAATGCATTACCAATTCTCTGCACTGCCCTTTGGCTTATCTACTGCAGCCAGGGTCTTCACAAAATGCCTGGCACCAGTAATTGCTTTCTGCAGACAGAGGAATTCAAATATACCCCTACTTGGACGACTGCCTTATTCAAGGAGAGAACAAAGACATTTTTCTAAAGCATCTGGCGTTTTTTGTAAAAAGATTACTTCTTTGCCTAGGGTACGCAGTAAACGAAACGAAATCAAAACTAGTACCCTCTCAAGAGATAATATTCCTGGGTGCAAGCTTAAATACAACTGTCCAGATGGCTTATCTCATGCCAGACAAACAAAAGAAACTGACATATTACTTCAAAACATTGGCAACAAAAGCCCAGTTATCTGCAAGGAAAATCCTGCAGGCCTTGGGTTTGATGGCATCCTGCATTCTACTAATTCCATATGCCAGACTGCATATGAGGAAACTACAGTGGTATCTAAAAAGTGTTTGGACCCAGCATTGCCACAGCCTGGAGACAGTAATTACCCTCATTCCCTGCCTGCAACAGGAGTTTCAATGGTGGGCAGAGGCCTGTCAACACAACAAGGGTCTGCCATTCACTTTACCCACAGCCAGACAGACATTGACAACGGATGCATCATATTATGCCTGGGGGGCCCATATGGCAGGAAAATGTATTCAGGGCACATGGCCTGCAAGCCAGATGCATCTTCACATCAATCAAAAAGAGATGCTAGCTGTTCAGAATGCCCTGACAGCTTTCAAGAATCTACTTCATCCAGGGCAGCTGCTGATAAAGACAGACAATACTACGTCATGTGGTATATAAACAAGCAGGGAGGTACACATTCCTACCCCCTCTGCAGACAAGCAATGACCTTATGGGACACAGCATTGACTTAAGTTCACCTGCAAGCACAATTCCTGCCAGGAATACTCTGGCAGACGAACTAAGCAGAAACCTCATGGATCCCCACGAGTGGAAACTGGATCCACAAGTCTTCAGCATGATAACAAGGAAATGGGGACGCCCAGACATAGATTTATTTGCCTCCCTTCACAACTGCCAATTAGAGATTTTGTACAAGGATTTATCACAAGCAAGCATGGAGAGTGGACACCCTATCCTTCAGCTGGAAAAATCAAACAGTATATGCCTTTCCTCCACTTCCTCTCCTTCCCAGGGTGCTCCTAAAGGTCAGACAAGAGAAGCCAAAAATGATACTGATTGCACCAGACTGGCCACGCCAGCACTGGTACCCAATCCTAAAGAGCTTGGCTCAAGGTCCAGCATGGATATTGCCTCAAACTTCTCACTTGCTGACCCAACAAAACAATCAGATCCTGCACAGCCAACTCAGGACCTTAAATCTTGCAGCATGGCAGATACTGTAGCCATTCAGAACAATCCTCTTTCTAAAGCTGTTATGGATGTTATCTTGGAGGCCAGGAGGCCCAGTACCAGAAAATCTTATGCAGAAAAATGGAAGAGATTCTGTGCTTGGAACCAGGAACAAGGCATTGACACATATGTACCAAATATCCCTCAGATTTTACAATACCGAACTGAGATGCTGGACAAAGGCCTTTCTTTCTCATCAATTAAGATTCATGCCTCTGCCATTTCAGCCCATTACAATACGGAACCACCTATCTTTTCTCATCCTTTAATAAGGCAGTGCCTCAGAGGGGCCAAAAACATCAGGCCTCCAAGGAGGGCATCAATTCCCACATGGGACCTAAATTGTCTTGGAAAAACTCATTCTGCCTCCTTTTGAGCCAGCTTCAACAGCGCATATAAAATTCTTATCCTGGAAGACAGCTCTGCTCCTAGCAATAACCTCTGCAAGACGAGTCTCGGAGTTACAAGCACTCATGGCTGTGGAACCTTTTATCATTTTTCATCCAGACAGGGTTTCTCTGCGGACAAACCCAATATTTATGCCTAAAGTGGTGTCCAGTGTGGCACTCAACCAAACCATTCACTTGCCTACCTTTTATCCAAACCCACAGAACAAGGGTGAGAAAATTCTGCATTCTTTGGACATACACAGACAGCTATGCTTCTACTTTGACAGAACTAAAGCTTTCAGGAAGACTGAACAACTTTTAGTGTCATATGCTTCAGGATCACAAGGAAAGACTATCTCAAAACAGACTATATCTAAATGGATAGGCCATTGCATCAGTTTCTGCTATTCTCAGCATGGCAAGTCAGTGCCTAAGGACATTAGGCCTCATTCTGCTAGAGCAGCAGCCACTTCAGCAGCCTTCCTCAGAGGCGTACCAACCAAAGACATCTTAGAGGCTGCAACTTGGAGTTCAGTGCACACTTTTACAAAGCACTACCACTTGCCTCTTTACTCTAAATCTAGAGCAGGCTTCGTCACTACAGTTCTGCAGGGCCTCATAGCTTCTCCTAATCCTATTTAGACCAGCCACCCATCCTCAGCTTTGGGATTCAACCCAAGAGTAATGACTGCAGCAGTGAAAAACGATGAACATAGTACAGTTGTGTACCTACCATAAATGTTGTAGATGTTCGAGTGTATTCACTGTTTCAGTCCAGGTTACCCACCCACCACCCCCCTTTTCTTTGCTGGGACTTATCTATACTTCTCTATCCTATACAACCTATGTGGTGTATTTGGTTGTAGATGAAGGAAATGTTTATTTTTATGCATGCATGCTTTATTGGCATACTTTTCAGCCTACATATTTGGGGGCACCTGACATCTGGGGCAAGAAAAACTGAAGAAAATGGCGTCGGCTGCATCTTTTATACCCCTGACGCACTGCCATCAGGGAGGAGGTGACCGCAACCGACGCTGGACCTAGACTTTGGAATTCAGGCCGACTGCGGGTAGCCTGCCAGCAGGATAACCCAAGAGTAATGGCTGCAACAGTGAATACACTTGAACACCTACATTTATGGTAGGTACACAACTGTACTTTAGTTACAATAGTGTATTGTCCATCCACGTGCCACTTGGCTGATGTGTGCAGTATTGACAGCATGTGTTAGAGTGGACAGAATGTGTGGGATGTGTGTAGCACAGATTTGCAGGTGTACAGTTGTGAACATGGTAGAGGTGCACTGTCTGCATGTACGTGCATAGTGGACATATGGGCAGGGTGACATGCTCTGTATTACACAGTAACACTCCATAGTTTCTATTGGTGGCCAGTATGCATTGTACTACACACATTTCGGAACCTGACTACACGTGTGTATGACATGGTTTGACACTCTGCTGTGGGTGATACTGTTACTATCTGTCATTGTTTTGCATTTTGGTAGTATACATAACTTCAACAGCCTGTCCATAACCAATCGTTAGATGTCTTGACAACTGACACACACATGTAGGACACACATCAACATTTGGATCCTTCAGGTACTATACTATGCCAGTAACCAGTGGTATTCACCTGCACCTATTACTGAGACCACTCCTGTTTGGCATATAGCTCTCTTAGGTACAAGCAATCACAGTAGGGATATGTCCGTCCACATCTGGTAATGCATACTCTGGCCTAGAATGCATTCTGCAGGTGTCTCCACATCCTCCACAAGGGTATCATACAGACAGATACCTGTTGTCAAACCCATGCTGTAAAGCTATAAGCCAAACTAAGCATAGTCATCCACCTTTACGGAACATAGTATCCCCACAGTACCACATAGGTAGTAGCCACCAACATGATGAACAGGTACCGATGTGTACATGCAACCTAGTGTTACGTCATCTCTCCTTTGATAATCACATTTCCTAAGGTATTTTGAAATCCCTCGGTGGATCACATAAGCAATAAGGGGTCTGCATGCATATCCACAAAGGTTGTTGTACACCTATAATGAATAGTCATTGACAGACAGACTTTGCTGCATTTGAACAGGTCTGACATATACCTCGGCCATAACCCCTCACTCACGCAATTCAATAGAAACCATAATGAGTGTGTGAGACACGGATGACCTAGGCCAGGGATCACTGCAGTGGCTGGCCTTTGTCACAAGCATACAGATGTGACCTAAGGTCTGGGAAGCAGCAGCACAGTCTGGCAAAGATGACAGCTGTGTTCTTGGATAAAGCAGGGTTCCCACACATGCAATAATTGAGGTAACATGTACGTATATGTATTTGCCACACAGCTAGCTCACATGTGCAATGCATACTGATATGTCATACAATAGTAAAAGCAAAACCCACAACACATTGACCAACAGTGTCACACACACAGAGCACACACACTCACCAAGTGCAGGATTCAAACCCCTACCTAACTACTTCATGATACTAGAGGAATAGGCATTAACACGACGCGCTATACACATTACTGGGAGGTCTCTCGTCCACAGGTATATTTGTAGGATGGTGACATCATCAGACTTGACAAAGATAAGTATACCACTTGTAAGGTGTTCCACTACTCTACAAAATGCTTGCTCCTCTCCAAGGTAATTACACACACACACACACACACACAGTTGTCAAGTGCAGGATTCAAACCCGTACCCAACTACTTTATACTACAGGAGTACGCATTTACACTACGCGCTATGCACATTACTGTCAGTTCTCCTTTCCACGGGTATATTTGTAGGATGGTGACATCATCAGACTATACAAAGTGAGTTACATTAGGTGGGCTACATAGAAGGAATGTCTAAACACTTTGGCCATGTGAACAGAGTTTGCTATCTACCTGTGTCCCCAGGGCCATAATGACTTTCTCCATACATACTGGATTACCACCTATGTGGTAATTTGTGTGCACATTGTTTTACCCAAAGGGGGTGGCTATGCATTCATTGGCATTCAGCTTGAGGGCATTGTTTTGACACCAGGTATCAGTCTCTGTAAGACACTTCTGGAGGATGTGTGTCTCAGCTGTAGAGTCGATTATGGACCACAGTTAGCATTCATCTGCAAACCTGTTCAGCCATACAACTCCAGTGCTTGCCTGTACCTTGGAGTAGTATCTACTGAACAGGTGGGGTCCCAGGACCAAGACCTGTGGGATGTAATTTGTGACTGGCTTAGAGTTGGACGTAGCACCCGCAACTCTGAAAATGTGTGTTTGATCTGTGAGCCACTTGGCCACCCATCCTGTGACATAGCTGTTAATGTTCAAGCTGGTACGCTTGTCCATGATAGAGTGGGGAATGGTGTAGAAATTCCTTAGTGAGGTCCAGGTGGGCTGTGTGGACTACTTTCACCTCCATCTATGTCCTTGGTAACGGTTTGAAATAAGTCAACTAGGTTTAGGAGACAGGATCTGCATTTAACAAAGTGAAGATGTGTAGAGTCCAGTGTCTGGAGGTCTCCAATGTCTCTGTTTATGGGTTACATAATTTGCTCAATAGCTTTGTAAACCAGGCTAAGTAGACATATAGGGCAATGGTTTCCAGGTTCTGTTGTGGCACCACCTTTGTGGAGCTAGATGACTGTTAGTGTATGCCATTCTTTGGGTACATAGCCTGTGGTACGCTTGAGTCTGGACAGTGGATTTAGGTGAGGGTGTAGTTCCTTTTGGGCCTAGTGTAAGATGCAGCCTGGGACACCATCCAGTCACATTGATGCTGTGTTCTTAGCTTTGGAGAGGGCTGTCTTTCCCTGCATGTCCATGACGTCTGGGGCTCCGCATCCTTCTGTGATGGACACAGGGCCATTTGGGGGTGATGGGGGGGGGAGTTTACACTGAACTTGTCCCCCTGGATGTGGGCATTGAAAGTTGGTTCAGTGTATTTCTTTCCATTTTTCAGTAGCTGACAGCATATTTGGAAGTTGACACCTACATATCTGGTATAGCTACTGAAGGCTTTGTGGTTGTTATTCTTACGTTCCTTGGCTATTTGTCTTTAGAAACTGTCCTTGGATTATTTTATGAGCGAGCATGGTTTCTTCCTAATAATGATCAGTGATGCCTTTTCTTTAGTGAAGTTGGCTCTCTCATGTGTTCGTTTCCTCCTCCTGTTGTCTAGCTTATTTATGGGCAGCAACCACCTGATTGTTGTCTTATTTTAGGAGGAGTGCATCTTGGATTTATTTGTGTCGTCTCGTTCCATGCATCCCTGTAGATGCTCATAGGATGCACTTGTAAATGATTCAGCAGATTGTATACCATTATCCTATAGCAAGAGGTCTTTGGAACGTTCCACTTTGGTCTTGGGAAGTGTGCAGTTTGCTTTTGAATATGTCTTCAAAGTGGTTTCATTGACTGGGGGGGGCAGGATGTGGATGTCCAGTGTGATTACTTTATGATCTGATATTACCAGCGAGGGGTTTATCTCTGTTGTGGAACACTAGTACCCCATGTTGGTGATCATGTCCAGTATGTTGTCACCTCTAGTGGGCATGGTGACCAGCTGTTCCAGGGTGTTAGAGTTTTTATAATCTAGGTAACATTGGGCAAAGGACGTTGTACACAAGTAATTCTCCCACTCAATGTTTGGGTAGTTGTAATCTCCTCATATAATGGTGTTTGACAGGACCTTTGTATTTTCCACTGTTCTCAGGAATATTGAGTGAGGTTCCTGAGACAAGGTACGTGATCTGTAGCAGGCTACAATCTGATGAGCAGCTTTGCCCAATGTTAGTTGCACTTGCATGGTCTCCAAGGCCTCATGCAGTGCCACTAACCTGAAGGTGTGGGTATCCATAAGGTAAATGGGTACACCCCTTTCTTTTGTATTTCACTCATGGTTTTGGGTCCGAAGGTCAGAGGGATTGTGAGTGTTTTACATGGAGCATGTCCAACAGCTCTATGTTTGACATAGCTTTGTATGTTAGGCAGTGAACACCTCTGAGTAGGCGATGTGCAAGGGAGTACGGATGGAGCATTTTGAGATGGTCTGTGTGTGGCATGTATTTCAGGCCACTAATGCTCTTTGTGAGGCATTGCTGCAGGCTTTCCAGTTGTTATGGCTGTCTTGTGAGGTACATAGCAAAAGTGGCGTTGTACTCTGTTATAGTTCTAGTGAGTGATTAGTAGAGGGGAACAATGTCCTCTTCTATTCTGCATGAGACACATTTTGTGATGAGGTGTGCCACATAGGAGGGTTTCCTGACTACTGTGGGAATGTGATTATCACAGTTGTATCCACTGTCCACCTGTGACCCAATGTCTCTTGTCACGCTTTGTGTGAAGCATACTACCACCTATGTTGTAGTTTTTGGCTACAGAGTTTTTAACAAAGAGGATGACAATGCACCTTTTGGCAACAGCCATCTGTCTCAGTGAGGCCTTTTTTTAGAATGTCCACATCTTTAGTGTTTACAATTATGGCTCCTAGTTTGCAGTCCTCTGGAAACTTCAGTAGCCACAGACCTTCCATGTTAAATTTTACTTCAGGGAAGTAGATACTACACAGCCTGGGGTGTTATCTGGTCCTATGGCTGCTGTGATACTGGCTTTGGAGAGTGTTATTTACCTGTGCAGCCGTGATGACAGCAACTTTGCAGTCTTCCATTATAGAGATGTGCTCTTTCATGGATGAGAGGGGGGTAAAGTTAACACTGATCCCATCTGCCAGGATGTTGGCAATATCAGTTGGGTCTGTATACTTAATGCCATTGAGCTGTAACTCAGAACAGATCTGAGTGTAGCCATGACATGGACCTGTCTGTTGGGCAGAGATCTCCTGAGTAGACAGTATGCAACAGAGTACAGATTGGGTTACATTCAGTCTTGTTGCATGGGGCAACTATTTGAGGCCAGTAATCCTCTTAAGGTACTTCAGTGGTCTTTCCGGCTGCTGAACGTGCCTAGTCAGATTCATCGCAAGTGTGTTGTGGTACTCTCTGATGGGTCTGATGACTGCTGAGTAGTGGGAACCTCCTTTGACCTACATGCACAGACCTTGGCAGTTTGTGTGAATACATAGCATGATTTTCTGACCACTTTGTGAATGTGTTTCTGGAAGGTAGAGATGACTATCCACATTTGTCCATAAATCCCTTATTATCATATCCGTATTTAGCCTAAGTGTGTGAGCATGCCCAGTATGACCTTTCAGTGTGATGCTGAATGAAATCCACTGCATTTGTTGGAGTGTGTGAGCACGCCCAGTATAGGCATTTATACTGTATGTGTATGGCAATTCAAGTTGTATTTTTACAGCAGGGCTCACCTTTTTGTCATAAATCAACAGGGATCATGCTGTGCCTGCAGGGCTTCCATGAGACACTTTGCATAGACTTATCAATATTTCTACATACAGGGGGGGACAGCTATTCTTTGTACATTTCTACCCGGGGGCACACCTGATTGTTACTGTGGGTATACATAGGGTGAGGATTTCACCTGACACTTATACACATTTGCTATGCCTGCACTGCTATGTATGGTACACCATTTCAGTCTGTACTGTTGCCTATCGTACTGGCTTGAGGCATACTACTATGCTACAGATCCTAGTGTCCAATGTCATGTATATTAGATTGCGACTTCATAGCATACACGACCCACATCACACTGCCTGGCCTGATGTTCTCTGTCTGCATAGGCCTGTGGGGGAGGTTACCCATATGCCTCTTTAGGGGCATGATACAGCATTTCTTTGTGTTTGTATATGTGTACAATTGTCCTGTTGTGTCTGTGCCACTGAAATGCTGTCATGGCTTAGTGGTTCAGTACTGTGACTGTAGTGCACAGTATCCTGGGTTAGAGCCCTGTCACTGCTTTTTATTTTCATGCTGGGCAGACCAGACTGCTTAAGGAACAGTAAAGCAAATATGAGCATATTTACTGACTTTGTTCAACTTTGCCTGACCTTGCTCAACATTGCTCACCATTGCCTAACATTGCACTAGTTAACACGGGCAGTTTTGTTTACATATACTAAATATTGGTAAATGCTGCTTAGCACTGCTTTATATTGCTTAAAACATGTCAATCATGCCTCAGGTGGTGCTGCAGGGTTGCCTATGTCGGATGCAAATACTACACTCCCTATACATGTCTGGAAACAGGTAGTGTCAAGTTAGGCATCCTTTTTATTTTATGTGCGAGTCAGAGAGAGATATAATTTCCAGGGTTCCTACTGAACCAGTGTATGTGCTATGCGTTGCCTCCTTGCCAAGGCATACTGGGCACGCCTCCTTCTGCCTACTGGGGCAGGCTCAGGTTGTTCCTCTGAGTCAGTGTGTGCCTGTGCAGGCCTTGGCAATGGTGGGGGGCTGTTTGGCCCTGCCCCATGCTGCAGCTGTTTTCGCAGGATTATATTGTGTAGCATGGCACATACCATGACAATTTGGGTACATGTAGTTGGTGAGTACTGCAAGGCTCCACCAGATGTGTCCAGGCACCAGAACCATGACTTGAGCATCCCAAACACATGCTCGATTACATTTCGTGTTTGTGCGTGTGCCTCATTATGGAGTTCTTGTTCAGGTGTGTGTGCATTTCTGAAGGGTGTCATCAGCCACAGCTCCAGTGCATATCCATCATCCCCCACTAGGTGACCGTCAGGGATGTCCCCATTGGCAGATGTGTGGTACAGCTGCGTCAGATGCCAGATATGGGAATTGTGGTAGCTTCCAGGGCAGCCAGCACACACATTCAGTATTATGCCCTGGGCATCGCACATGACCTGGCAGTTGATGGAGTGGAAGCCCTTGCGGTTGATGTAGGCCCTACCCCGCTCACCGGCTGGTGCTTTGATGTGTATGTGCATGCAGTCAATTGCACCTATACATGATCACAGGCATGTGCTGACATGGCATTCAGGAACTGGTGCAGTACTCTGGATGCTGATGCCTGTGAAATTCCCATCATATCACCAGTTGGTCTCTGGAAGGTACCAGTTGCTAGTATTCTTAGGCCAACACATACCTTGGTTTCCACTGGGATGGGTTCCCCTCTGTTGGTTCAGTGTGTGAGGCGTGGCCTGCACAGCTCAACAATTTGCTGCAGGAGGTCTCTGTCCACTCTATAGTGCTCCACTATCTCCAGCTCATGTAGCCCCTGGTAGGTTACCCTGGGTCTGTACACTCTTCTCAGTCTCCTCACTGTGGGTTGCTCAGCAGCATTTGCAATGGCACCACCCTCAGCATCTTGCACATGTTGCCTTATAATAGCAGTGACAGCCCGTCTCATTTTTATATCTCAGTTAAGCTTTTTAAGTTTTCACTTCTCTTTGTAGACTGCAGTGTTGCAGTGTTTCTGAGAAAAACATGGGGGAATGTTGTTTGTAGAGAGTTAAGTGCTGGGCTGGGCTAGTGTACTGCCTGTGTAATTGGCTGATTCTGATTGATTTCACCTGGCAGCTCTGCTAGTTCTCCTTGGTTAACTTCCTACTACTTCTTTTCCCTTTCTGTTTCCACAGGGGGCAGCGAAGCGCAAACACACGCACAAGCGCCACACAGGTTTACACAGGCTTAGACGGGTGCACATGCATGCACAAAGTCTTAGACAACTTTACACAGGCTTACATGGGTGTACACAGGCTTAGACGGGTTTACAGGCACACACACACAGTGGAAGCATCTTTGCAAGAAACTTTAGTGATAGCCACGGCATACACCTTCAGTTTCTGTGTTTCAGTTCAGACAACTGTAGACACGCCTCTTCCAGTCTTGAGTAACTCACAGCAAACACATGCCACTCTGCTCCAATAAGCTTACAGTCTTTGATACATACCCCCCTCATGATGTCACCTATCTTCTACTGTTACTCCCCTAATCCTACTATTACACTCTAGGGACATGGTTCACATGGCAGGGAAAATTGGGATTCACTATCCTTATACTCATTTGCAAAGGATTGCCTACTAATGCTTGGTTACATCTCTCAGACTTAGCTTCCCCCCTTAGCAACCACTACTCAGTAGCCATGTCGTCTTCAGCCTGCCATTCACCTGCATGGCAGATGAATATATTTAATAAAATGCCTATTTTTGGATTTTATTTTTTTTTCTGGTTTTTAGAGCGCCACACATTTGCGCAGTGCTGTGCTATGCTTAAACATCGGAGATCGGGGGAGAAAAAGTGTTTTTTATTGTTTTGCAACACATAAACATGCCAATGGCCTTATATTTGGCCATTGGCATGCTTCCTCAACTGGATGCATCCTTTATTTGGAGCTGTTATAGCTCCGTTTTGCTATTTGCAGAACGGTACTCAGTTACCAACGGAGTACATTTCTGCAAATAACACGACTCTTACTCGGACAGGTTAGTGTTTCCTGGATCACAAATTTACCTCATTTGCATAGCTTTCAGCAGCAAATGAGGTAATTTGCATAACTTAACACTGTCCGTGCAAGAGTCGTTTTAGGAGCTCTCATGTACGCCCCTGCTGGCTCTTCCTGGATCGCTCAGCAGACATATTGGCCGTCTGGAGTCTTACTCTACTCTTAGACTCCGTGCAAGCCTTCATGAATCCAGCCCATTATTTAAGAAAACAAATAATTACTTTTCTTAAATAATGGCATTGTATAATGCCTCCTTGCTGCCCTTCTGCAGCTGTCTGGTATTCTGCGGCAGTTCTGATGTACTGTGCATGCTTATGCTTGCGCAGTACATCAGAACTGTGGGCAAAGGCAACGGAGAAAGCAAGATCTCCGTTGCTTTTTACAAACTCTCTCACTATGTTAAAGGAGTTTAACATAGCGAGACAGGTTTAAAAGAAGCAACAGAGAATCTCTGTTGCTTTTTTTTAAAGCTGTCTCGCTATGTTAAACCCATTTAACATAGTGAGACAGTTTTGAAAAAAGCAACGGAGAAAGCAAGATCTCTGTTGCTTTTTACAAAGTGTCTCGCTATGTTAAAGGAGTTTAACGTAGCAAGACAGCTTTTAAAAAAGCAACGGAGAATCTCTGTTGCTTTTTTTAAAGCTGTCTCGCTATGTTAAACTTGTTTAACAGAGCGAGACAGTGTGTAAAAAGCAACGGAGATCTTGTGTTCTCCATTGCTGTAAAAGAGTTATACTAATGGAAAAAGTCTGGGTGACCAGACCTTTTTCCATTACTATAACTCTGATTTACAATGTGCACGCTGACCAATCAGTGTGCACGTTTTGGAATATTAATGGAGGGTGGTCGTATAATGGGAAATAAATTTCTCACATAAAGACTTACAGAGGTAATGGGATGGGAAGCAAGAATTACTTTTGATTGACATTGTGAATATGTGGAGAGGAACCAGCAAGTAAATAATCCCACATGGAATATACAGCCCTCCAGAATACACAAATAAAAATGTAAACCACACACCCACCTTTGTGGAAGCTCTCAATAAAAATCTACCCGAACAACAGAGACCTCCAAGGCACAAACGCATTCGACCAACACAACACTAAGAGTTGTGTGTCTTGTGATTAAACAGTGTGCCACTCAACCAAAGCCCCTAAGGCAAACCAGCATGCCCAACACACTAGTCATAGGTGACTTGATAGTGAGACACACTGATGTCCCATTCACCAGGTTGAATAAGGAGAAAGTAACAGTCAGCTGCCTGTCAGGTGCCAGGATCTGCCACATAGCACACATACTCAGGTCCCTCAACAACAGGTACAAATATGACTCTATCATTGTACATGTGGGTGTGAATGACCTGAAATGTACCTCCCTGGACTACATGAAAAGAGACATGGAGGACCTCTCTGATTATGTACCACAGACGGGCATGACCCTAGCCCTGAGCAGCCTCCTACTATCACCCAGAATGATACCACAGTACAAGCAGATAATGATTGATTTCAACAATTGGTTAAGTTTTTAGTGTCATTCTAAGGGGATCCAGTATCTGTCTGCCAGGGATGACATGATTGACAGACCTCGATGCTTTGCCAGAGATGGCCTTCATCTGTCACCTCTGGGCTTCAGGATACTGGCCAAGGGTCTTGCCACCCCTATAGTGCCTTTTTTAGGCAGTGTTCCAAAAACCAAATTACCACCACAGCAGCTGCAAACGAATGCAGTCTGAGGGTCATGCTGCTCAGTGCTAGAAATCTAAATCTGAAAATGCATTCGCTCGAAGTACTCCTTAAAATGGAGAACATCAACATTTGTGCTGTAACAGAGACCTGGTTCAAGGCAGCAGAAAGCACCCCTGCACTACCAGGCTATAACTCATTCCACACCTTTCGGGCGCAGAACTTGGACCGAAGCTCCAAAGGCGGTGGTGTTTCCATATTCATAAAGGATGCACGCACCTCCCGACTGGTAGCCCAATATAACACATCAGAGATACTTCAGGTGCAGCTAACATTGGGTAAGACAGCGATTCAGGTCATAGCCTGCTATAGTTCCCCAACCAAGTCCCAAGACACACTCCACGTTCCTAAGCACCCTGGGGAATATTAGGGTCCAACCGAACACACTCATACTGGGTGACTTCAACTACCCCTCCATTAACTGGGAAAACTACTCTTATACCAATACACTTGCCCAGCATTTCCTGGAATTCTTTAATTCCAATGCCCTGGACCAGCTCGTTCTTACCCCCACTAGAATTAGCAACATCCTTGACCTGGTCATTACTAACATGGGTGACCATTGCTCTATACCAATAGACAACTCCTCCGTGGTTAGATCAGACCACAAAGTAATCACCTTGGAAATTCACATCCTTCCCACCCCCAACCCCCTGCAAAAGTAACCACCATGAAAAACTTCTACAAAGCTAACTTTGGGCTCCTAAAAACAGAGGTGGCTAACATCACGGCACCCATGCAATTGGAGAACAGCTGCATGACTGCCAAAGTTTGGTTTTGTGAAGGGTCGATCATGCCTGCTCAACCTGGTTGCCTTCTTTTGGTCAACCACCAGGGCTGTGGATGAAGGCAAGGTGGTTCATACAGCCTACCTTGATCTGGCCAAGGCCTTTGATACCATTCCCCACTCAGGAATCAAAGAACAACTCACTAAGCTAGGCATCAACCCCTATATCACCATGTGGGTTGCAAACTGGCTCACAGATAGAACCCACGTTGTGAAAGTAGTGGACTCCAAGTCAGACTGCTGATGAGTCATAAGTGGAGTCCCAAAGGGTTCAGTCCTGGGTCCTCTCCTGTTTGGTATATACTTCTCTGAAGTCCAGGCCATCGTGAAGGGACTCTGGCTGACAAAGTTCACAGACAGTTGCAAGTTGGGAGCCATAATTAACTCCCCAAATGATGTTACAGAAAGGCCTGACTGAGACAGACGACTGGTGTCAGAACCATGGCCTTAAGCTCAATGCCAAAAAATGTTTCACCCCCTTTGGGAAAAACCTGGTTCCCATGAATTACCACATCGATGGTAGTCCACTGAACATAGAAGGCATCATAAGAGATTTGGGAACACAAGTTGACAGCAACCTCTCTTTTGACCACCACATTGCCACTGTGGTTAGAAAGTCCTTCTATGTGGCAAATCTCCTTACTAAGGATTTTGCATCCAGGAAGAAAGAGGTCATTGTCTCCCTCTACCCTTCCCTCATTAGGCCAATCATTGAGTAGAATGCCCGATTTGGCATGTACCTCACTAGACACCTGCAGCAACTGGAGAGGCCACAAAAGTACCTCACAAAAAAGATCCTAGGCCTTAAACACTTGTTTTATATGGACAGACTCAAAAAACTCCCAACTATTCTCGGTCTCAAATCACCTACTTAGAGGCGATCTCTGCTTGACTTACAAAGCCATGTCTGATGCAGCTCTGATAGAAATGTTGCATCTAAGGAAATCCCAATCACTCCGCACTACACGCTTCAGAGACCTCAACCTCATTACCACAATCAACAGATAAAGCTGGAGGGACAGGTTCATAACCCAGAGACTGCCCATGCTGTGGAAGACTTCCTGTACATGTCAAGTGGAGTGCCTCACTGGCCCTCTTCAAGAGAAATCTTGATGAGTGGATGGGAAGTAGAAAATTCACCTCAGGGATCACTCCAGTGGCTCTGCTCAACAGAAGCACTGAGAATTAAGGTCAGGTGGCACAATGCCAGGGTAATCCTATGGGCTAGGCTTGTAAAGACTTCTAGAGCCATTAGCCTAGTACACACTTATGAACCTAAATGTATCTCTGCCTGACCTGGTAAAAAGTTGGGTGAGGCAAGCCACCAGATAGTGTAGAAATGAATCCAGCAAAGGTTAATCTCCAAATATACAAAAGTATGGCCAAGGTTACAGAGAGGGTTAACCTTCACATTTAAAAAAAAAAAAAAAAAATTAGAGATATGTCAACACACACCTATGCGACATCGCAGCCTGTTGGAATATAGCAAGTAGTTGGAAGGGCATCATACAGTAAAATATTACAGCCTGAAAGTGTTACAAAGCAGGGGTTAGAAATGACTGTAAGAACTGGACAGAGCAAAACTCTCACTGCTTCCAAAGGACGGAATGTAGACAGTATGGAAAATACACAGCCTGAGTAAAACTTTAACTTTGTCAAGCTAAACTTAAAATACCCAAATAATGAGAATGCTGTGGAGCAGGTGAGTGTTGAAAAGAGGTTTATCTATAAGAAAGACTTGGTGTAGAAAGCAGACTTCTTCAAAGTTGTAAATTCATGTTTGTCAATATAAAGCAGAAAACTGTAAACTCTACGTTATGGATATATGTTAGTACAGGAAAAAAATAAACACCGTTTAGAGGGAAAGCAGCCTAGAGGGGGGAAATGAAGTGAATATGCAATGCTCATTCATACTGTATTGGGGGGAGTGCAACCTAAAGAAGGTAAGAAAAAAGGAGAGGGTGATGCATATTGAGAAGCTAACCTTGAATGGTGTCCTGATGGTTTTTAAGTAAAAAAAATATAAAAAACTTTAAACAGAAGAAAGAGGGATTATAGAGGAAACATACATGAAAAATGAGTAAGGTGAAGATAGAAATTAATAATTAAGAACATTGTTGTAAATTCATGTTAGAGGAAGAATCAAGTCATTGAAACCTTCAGTGTCCCTGTTGGTAAGAGAAGAGGTAGTGGCTTCCAACTCATGACAGAATTGCCCTGTGGAAGCTACAGAGCTTGCTGACATCCAGTAAACTGGATACAATTTAAAAAAGCACAATGGGAAGATATTGTCAGCAGAGCAATGGAAGTTATAGCTAGCAATGTAGGGGAAGAAGCTGAAGAGGGTGTTTCCACTTTCTACGTAATTCTTGAGTTACAAAACAGCTTATTATACAGAATAAGTATGTACATGGAGGAACTTTCATTAACTAAGTGATGATAGCACAGTCTTGTACTAAGAGGACACGTAGGAAGTAAAAAGTCTAAAGCAGAGATCATAGCAAGGTGTTACTGACCAGGAGGAAAGTGAAACTTTTTTTCCTGGATTTCTAGAGTGCCAGATGACGGTCCCTTTCCCAGTTTCAAAAACTGTATGATTCCACTACTTTTCATAGAGATGCTGTAGACATTCCTGGGCTATGGACATAATCCAGCAAATATGTTTCAGTATATTTTTAAACACTTTAATACATTCTCTCATTTTGAACAATGACATAGGTACGTATGCATTAATAGAAACAAACCATAATTATGCTTGTTTTCTCGTAACAATTCTAATTTGCTTCAGTATTACCTAAATTGTTTAATTCCTGCCTTCTCTTGAACATCATTTCTCCTGATCATTACTCGGCATGTTGTTTGTTGTCTTTCGGCTTTTCTTGGTTAGGGGTCACCACAGCAGAACTCCAGTCTGCTAATGATTGGCAGTAGATTTTCTCGAACGCCAAGGTGCCAGCTTGATGTTCAACCTTCAATGAAGGCACACCCATTCACGCATGTCTTTTGAATGCTCACCCAACCGCGGGGAGGACATGCAGACTCCACACAGGCACTCACCGCACTCCAGCCGAGAATCGAACGGGAGAACCTCTTGCTATGAGGTAACAACGCTACCGCTGCACCACCGCGGATGTCTGATCATTACTCAGCATGTACTCTCTCAAATTCCATTTATTATACATAAGTTCCTCCTTCCCTTTTCTAAAGATCATACATAAAGTTCTTTTACCTTTTATAGTATTTAGTAGTTCAGTTGCATTTGGTTTATAGGTTCATAGGTTCATACTAGGCTATCTGCCCTGGGGCAATTATAAGCCTAGCCCGATTCTGTATGGCTTACGCCACCCCTTGATTTGAGTATACTGTGCCCTTTTTAAGGTTTAGTTTACTGTGCCTCTGTCTAATAGTGACACGGGAGTAATCCCTGGGACAAACCTACGATCCCCCATCCACTTATCGAGATTCTTCTTGAAGAGATTCAGTGAGGTGCTCTGCCTCACATGAACTGGAATTCTATTCCAGAGCGAAGGGAGCCTCTGGGTTATGAACCTGTCCCTCCAGCAAGTTCTATTTATTTCTGTGCTGAGGTTCAAGTCCCTCGAGCGTGTGGCTTGAGGGACTTGATTTTGATTTTGTAGTAGTTGCAGTTGCTTTTTTGGAAGCCAGTAGCATTAAACTTAGTAAGGCCATATGTTTGGTAATTCAGATCCTGTATCCCATTTCCAAAGGACAATTTCCTTAGTTTACAACATCTGCTCCCCAAAATTTCTGATCAAGTGCTGTGTAGGGAATTTTTAAAATCTGCCAACTACTTACATTTCCCAAAACATGTTCCCAGTTCTCTCTCTCACTCATTAACCCCCACCCCAGCATTTGCTGCATACCTGAAGAAAAATAGTTTGAAATCTACTTGGGTTATTAACATACCTTTGGAAACCATTTCAAGAAAACTTCTAAACCTTCTGGACTGTTCATACTTTGGAGCCATGCAGATGGTCTCTATTTGTTCATTTGTATATTGCATATCCATTCTCTTCCAACCTTACGTGTTTCTTACTCTTATCATGCAGGATGTTATAAGCTATACTAATGATCTTTTTAACAGCAATCTGTATTCTAGATGCAGCTAAAAACTCAAGAGCTGGTGTTTCACTTTGCAGTCTTCTGCCTCCCTTTCCCCCATGCTGTACCGATCCCCAGTAGGGAAGTCGGTATCTGATCCTCCATCCAAACTTCTGCTTGGCCTTCTCTCCATTCTATTACATTTTCTTTTCTAGTTATTTGCTTGTAATACCATTTTTCCATTTCCTAGATTTTTCCAGTAAATACTTCCCACCCCTTGCTTATTATCCATACATCCACTTGCAGCCATTGCTGTTAGTGACATCTTTCTCCAGTCCCTTACTGGCTTAGTTCTTGGAATACTTTCTGCTACTTTATGAAAATAGTCTATATGGTTATTCACCTTAAGAACCAGTATCCAAAATGCTACTCTGTCCTTACTAAATGAACTCTGCCTCTTTTTCATCATCTCCTCTTTCCATTTTAATTTATAGCCTTCTGCTTGTGCAATGTATATGGACCTTCACTGTGTAGTTTTAAAGTATCCCTTCAAGTCATGTAATTCTAGACCACCTTGTGCTATGGGAAGAATCAACTGATCTCACTTAAAGGTTTTCCTGTCCCTCTTCCCAGTATATTCCTTTAACTGCTTGTTAATTATGGTCCATATTTCCTCCTGTTGATAAAAAAAAAAAAATGTTTATAAAACTGAAGGAACTAAAAATATTTTCACAACTTGTATCTTAATATCCATAATCAAAAACTTCCTGCATCTCAATTTTTGTACCGTCTTTAGTCTCTTCCCATGTATCCTTAGCTGCCATAATATAATCTCTTTTAATCCATGTACCTGAATACTCCATCTTGTCATATCCCAATAAATTTGGGTATTGCTGAACCAATTCATGTGTGGATAAATATTTTCCCACTATAGCCTTTGTTTTACTTTCATTTATTTTATATCCTGAAAAGACTTGTAACTGTCTCAAAATGTTCCACAAAATGGAAATGTCCTTTTCTGAATGTATTAAGTACATATCTACAATTAAAGCCATCTTTTCTTGATTATCATACTAGTTGTATATTTCAGTTTGAGTCCCTTATTTTACTTTACCAAGGTGTCCAAATGCAAAGCAATCAAACAAAGGCAAGAAAGACAACTTTACCTAGTTTCCATGTTCAAATACTCTTGTGGGGGAGTTCTCTCACCTTAACTAATGCCTCTGACCCTTCATATAGCTTTATTATTAGCCCTATTATTCTGTCGGGGAGTGCCACACTTGGAGTTTCCGTATACAAAATTCCAACTCACTCTGTTGAATCCTTTCTCTGTGTCAAGTTTTTTTATTAGCAGTACTTTCTTGCACTCTGTTCATAGGTATGTGCAAGGCTAAGAACAACCAAGGCCTTTATAAGCCTAGCCATGCAACACAACACAATCCCTATGTATCACAGGCATTTATAAGGAGGGGGGTTATGTTAGGAAGTTTCTAGACATTACGTGGAGGAGGGATATGCTAGTTTTGGCATTGCTGTCTGCTTCTGTGTATCACAGACATGGAGACCACACCCAGGGTGAATTTCCTTTCCATTGGTTAAGGTTGCACTTGAATACGGTTAGGATTTGGCTCTGCTTCACATGGATGGGCAGCCTGTCCCAGAGCATGGGGATACTCAGACATGCATCTCTCTCTCTCTCCAACATGTCTTATTTATGTCTCAATAAAAATTTAAATCCTTGGATCTACTGGTATTGATGCTGCTCCATTTTGCAAATTTGCAGAAGTTCCATCAGAGCTGGATCCTAAGATGCCTTATATGCCAAGCATAGATCACCTCTAAGTGATCTGTAAGAGACTGAGTATGGAGACATGACTTTAAGGCATCTGTATAGGATAATGTGTTTATACCCTGGATTCTGCTGATAAAAATACCTTTGTGAGAGTTCCAACTGTTGCATATGTTTGGTCAGGTACATGCTGAAGGGCAATTATACTCTATGTTGAGTCTGATAAGGGACGAATAAAGTGGTGTTATGACTTTCTTGGACCTGGATGCCATGCCCTTGTTATAAGTTGGGCAACGTAGAATGATGTTTTTTACTGCCTTGACCACACATTGGTCAAAGGCCACAGTACTTTCTGCATATGTTCTCAGATCCCTGACTACTGGGTCATCTCTTAGGAGTGCCTTATGGTGTAATTAGCCTGGGTGGCAGTTTTCCCAAAAGGCACTATAATGCATTTCTTGACATTGACTTTTAATGCACGAGTTTGGCACCGGTTATTTTTCTCTGTTAGACCTTCTTGTAAAGTGTTTGTCGTGGCAGGAATCTGTGTTGACTCCCAGTTTGCAAGCATCTGTGAAACTGGTCAGCCACAGTCCCTTAACATTAACCTTTACCTGTGAAAAGTGGACTCCAAATAGGAGTGGTCTGAGCACAGAGCCTGAGGTACCGTACTGTTGACTGGTCTGTTAGTGGAGGTGGTCACATCAGTCCTGACTTCCTGGATCCTACCTGTGATCCATTTCCAATGAGTTATGTAGGGGTTTATGTCTAGTTCAGTCAGTTTGTCAACTGTACTCTAGTGGAATATTGTATAGAATGCCTTAGCAAGGTCCAGACAGAGACAGTATGCACCATTTTCTCCTCGTCCATTGCCATGGTGACTTTCTCAAAGAAGTTCACCAGTTTTAGTAGGCATGATCTTCCCTTGAGAAAGCCATACTGGATTGGGTCCATTGTGTGAAAGCTGCCTTATGTCTTTGTTGATTATTTCCATGATAATTAATTTCATGGCTTTGAATATTAACACTAATCAGACTAATAGGTTTATTTGATTGTCCCCTGTTGTGAAGTGGGATAATTATTGAAGTCCTTCCTTCTCGTGGTACAAAGCCTGTTTTGAGGGTATAGTCGAAAAGTGTCTCAAGTGGTCCTGATAGGTCATGTTTTAAGTTATTTAGGAGGCATCCTGGGATATTGTTGGGTTTCATAGAAGCTTGGTTTTGGCCTTGGCGAGCACTGCCAGGGCCTGCTTCCTTTCAATAGATTGGGGGGGTATGTTAGTAGATACTTTGTTGAAGGAGGCTGAGTGGAGTTGGGGGTTTGAGTTTGAGATTAATTTATCAGCCAGCAAATTAAGTTTGTCACTCAGCTCAGTGAAAGTGGTACCACTGACCACCAGTTTGGCACACTGATGTGCACTGCTTTGGAGGTTCCGGACATAGCTGTAGAAGGCCTTGTGGTTGTCTTTAGTCTGTCCTAACTTCATAATTGGTCCTGCTGGACTTAAGTAATCCTCTTGGTTTCCTGTCTAGTTTAATTAGATAGGTCCCCTCATTATAAAAGTTGCTGTTCGTGATTTTAGCCATAACTTTCTTCCTTTTGTTGTATACACTTTTAAGGTTGGGATTCTACCAGTGTGGTTTGTTTTTAGAGTTTGATTTGGTCTTTCTTCTAGTGGGTACAGGAGCCTCTATACAGCAAATTTACATGGTTGTATAGGTTCTCATTAACAATTCTGTATTGGGAGGGGCATTGAATTTTGACAGACTATCACTTAATAGGAAGTAGTTTTCTTTGGAATAGTTCCTAACTGTTAAAGGGTTTGCTGGGGTTACAAAGGTAATTTTTATTTTGTAGGAGACAGCCTTCTGGTCCAACTGCACCAGTGAGAATGTGACATGGGGGGTGCAGCACTCTCCCATATTGGTGAGTACAAGGTCAAGTAGATTTGAACTTCTGGCAGGTGTGTGTAGCATCTGGTCAAGGCCATTTGTGCTAATGAAGTCCAGGAATTGATGTGTCTGCAAGTATGAGGCAGTGTTTATTTCCCAGTCTGTAGAGGAGTAGTCTTCCATGAGTAGATTGTTTGATTTAATGGCAAGTGTCTCCAATAGGTCTAGGTATGAGCTTTGGTATTCCAGGGGCATAGAGGGTGACCTAGATTCCCTATTAGATGATTGAAGATGCATTCTTTCAAATGCATCTTGATCAAATTTGAAAGAGCGAAATGGCAAAATAAGTGAATTCTTCCCTGGGAAAGAAATCGCTTCTCCACGTTTGGTATTTTGCCGTTTTCATCACTGTAGTGTGATTTTGGAGTTGGTATATTTAAGTAGGAGGTGTGGGGGGCACAGCCCCCCAGTTTATGTAATGTTTTAAAGTTTTGGAACAGCGATTTTTTTTTTTTTTTTTTTTTTTTTTTCCCTGGGAAAAAAATTGCTGTTATGAGTGTTTGGGATTGTAAGCTTTCACTTACATGAGGTCGATAAATCAGCATTCACTTTTCTAAGCGTTTGTTGATTTAATATAGATCTCTAGGATATGGTATAGGACTATGTCTATGGTGATATACATGCGGATAACTTCCAAGATATCATCCTGTTTAACCATCCTACAGGTATGCTTGATTGAGACTGTCCCACCTTTTGTTCCTGTTGTGCAGCTGATGGTCTAAATGTGTAGAAGGCACTGAAGCCTTGCTCTGCCAGAGTACTTTCGCAGATTTAAACCATGTGTCAGTAACGAGACATGTTAATATTCTCCAGTGTGGAAAGAGCTTGAAGGATGTAGAGTTTAGTTTTTTGGGGGGTTTTATTCCATCTTGATCATCATTGTTCTGTTAATGCTGTCATGTGTTTGCCTTCCCTCAACAAAAAACTCTTCAGCCATATCTATCAATTTTGGTAACATCTTTGCCACTCAGCAATAGTTGGACTAATCACTTTATGGTTATGGTTTAAAATTAATACTGTGTATGATGCAGAATTTGAAATCCCTTTGACCTCTTGTAATAGTACCATCCCTACTACTATTTTCAAAGATACCATTATCCTCTCTTCTTTTAAAATATTATTTAACGAAGTCTTACAGGCTTTAGTTGCTGTCTTCTCCTCTAAGTTCCAGTTTTTCACAGGAATACCATTTGTTCCTAAATACTTCCCTATTGCTTGAGTATGCATCACTGTTTTAATTTCAACTGTTTTTATTTTGGCTGGTAATTTTTTGAATGTCCTGTTCCCCTAATCTTGCCATGACTAAATCTTCCTTGCATATTTCCATCTATGCAGTTTGCTGGTTTCTCATTCTTCTGTTTTATACAAATATATTTTCAAAATGTCCCTAATACTTTTATAGGATTTGTGGTTATTTTCATAGGCATGGGTTCCTGAGGTTTGCACAATGCTTTCTTCTTTTTGGTGCCCAAGTCATTGTGCTAAAAAGCTTTTGAGCTCTAATTCTCCTGATCTGAAGTAGTTAACTTCATTTGATCAGCAACCTGTGGGTATCTGATCCGATTCGGATTCGAGCTGGCAGCTTTCCTAGCTAAAAGATCCGAGCTCCAAGCTCCTCCTCCCTACCCATAATGCCCTGCCACCTCCCTCTAACCCTCAGATCTCGTTTGCCGCGGCTTCTGTAAGCTTCTTAGAATGAGCTCTGAGGGTGGTATTGTGAGTTAAGGCATCTACTATGTTCAGGCAAGGACTACTTCTTACATCTAGCCCGCCATCTAGGGATCACGATCAACCACAAGAAATCCTCCCTTCAACCTACTCAGATCTTGGATTTCATAGGGGCCAGGATAGGCACTGTACAATCCAAAGTCTTTCTGACGGTGGTCAGACTTCGCAATGTAAACCTTCACATTCTGGCTCTTTTACAATCATCAGGCCCCCCCCCCCCCAACGGAACTAGTCCTGAGGGCCCTGGGGTCCATGGCAGTGGCCATCAATCTCTCACCTATCGCACATCTGAAGATGAGAATCCTTCAATGGACCTTACAGCTTCAATGGTCCATCCTATGTCACCCCCTGTCTACACCTATTCCCCTCAGCAGGCTTTGCAGGGAGTCGCTACTCTGGTGGCTCCATTCCAGAGACCTTCGGGAAGGGTGCCCTGTCACTATATCCCCACCCCAAGTCACGGTGACCATGGACGCATCTTTCCTCAGGTGGGGGGGACATTGCATGGGCAGATCCGTCCAAGGCACGTGGACTCGCACAGAGACCTCATTGCATATCAGTGTCCTGGAGATGAGAGCGGTGCTTCTACGTTGCAGGCTGTTCATCCCCTTCTTCCTCCAGGGACTATTGCAATTCAAACAGACAACATGTCGGTAGTCTGGTACATCAACAAACAGGGGGGAATAAGATCTTACCCACTTTGCAGAGAGGCCATGAGAGTGTGGGAATGGGCGATAACCACCAACTTCTTTCTCATTGCAACGCACATTCCGGGTCAGTCAAACATTCTAGCGGACAGGTTGAGTCGAACGATCCTCTCACCTTACGAGTGGTCTCTAAACCCAGTAGTAGCGGAGCAAATCTTCCTCAGATGGGGTCAACCTTGCTGCGATCTGTTCGTCTCGCCTTCGAACACAAAGTGCAGTGAGTTCTTCGCTCTAATTCCCCCACCAGGGGAAGTCCCCAGAGATGCTCTGGTTCATGCTTGGCCATCTGGTCCTTTGTATGCTTATCCTCCTCTTCCATCGATGACAAGATTCTTGCAGAAAGCTCGTCGGTTGGGGAGCAGAGTTATCTTCATAGCCCCATTCTGGCCTCGCCAAACCTGGTTCCCATGCCTATGATCTCATCTAGTACATCCTCCCTGGATCTTGGATCCCATTCCGGATCTGATCTCTCATCCTTTAGGATTGAAGACCCCCAACCTGGACTACCTCAAGCTCTCAGCTTGGTTGATCCAGTTCCGTTAATGGCTAGGACTCCCAGTATATCTTCCTCAGTTAAGGCCATCGTGGTGGCCACTCATAAACCGTTTACCAGGAAAATCTACAAGAGTAAATGGAAGCGTTTCTCTATCTGGGCAGAGCATAGGAATTTGGATCCCTTCACGGCTCCTATCCCAGCAGTTCTCGACTTTCTATCCCGTATTTTTCATCAATGGGCTAGTTCTTCTAATATTAAAGTTCAGTTGGCAGCTATTTCCCAATTCCACGTTGGAAACAGTTTAGGCCCTCTAGCTTCCTCCAAGATTTGCAAAACATTCCTGAAAGGAACCTTCCTGTTAAGACCCCCTATTAAAGATGCAGTTCCTCCATGGGATCTAACCCTAGTTCTTCAGGCTCTGACTGGTCCCCCTTTTGAGCCCGCAGCTTCAGTCGACTTAAAATATGTATCTTGGAAAACTGCCTTCCTGATTGCCATTACCTCAGCTAGGAGGATATCGGAGCTTCACATTCTTTGCAGTAAGCCTCCATACATCATCTTTCATAAAGACAGGGTTTCCCTCAGGACTAATCCCTCCTTTCTGCCTAAAGTGGCTTCAGAAGCCAATATCAACCAGTCCATCAATCTACCTGTCTTCTTTCCTAATTATCAAAACAAAGGAGAGTATAGACTTCATTGTCTGGATGTTCATAGACAGTTACGATTTTACTTGAACAGAACAGCCGATCTTCGAACATCAGAGCAACTTTTTGTGTCATTTGCTAAATCCTGTCTGGGTAAACCAGTGACTAAAGTAACCCTAGCTAGATGGAGTTTTCCCAATGCATCCTTCTCGCATACAAAAGCTCTGGTTGACCTGAGCCCCTGAGGGTGCGAGCCCATTCTACCCAATCTATGGCTACTTCTGCTGCTTGTTGGTCAAGGGTTTCTTTGGATGATATTTGCTCAGCAGCTACTTGGGCTTCCTCTCATACCTTTATTACACATTATAAATTGGATCTAATGCCCAGAGTACGCGCATCTTTTGGCACTGCAGTGCACCGGAATATCCTTCCATGAGGACCTCCCAAGTTGTTGGTAGCTGGGGACTCTGCCCCACAGGTTGCTGATCAAATTAAGTTAACTACTTCAGATAAAGAAGTTATGTACTCACCATAACGTTCCATCTGAGTAGGTAACTTCATTTGTCAGCAACCAACCCTCCCTCCATCCCCCGGACCCTTAGTTCGTTATTAAAGGATCAGGATACGTCACTTCCAGATGACATCAGGTGGAATGTATAGTACTCCTTTCTTGTGTTATAGTAATTCTCTATGGCATTATGGCAAACTCGATCTGAGGGTTAGAGGGAGGTGGCAGGGCATTATGGGTAGGGGGAGGAGCTTGGAGCTTGGATCTTTTAGCTAGGAAAGCTGCCCGCTCGGATATGATACCCATAGGTTGCTGACAAATGAAGTTACCTACTCAGATGGAACGTTATGGTGAGAACATAACTTCTTTTTTTCTTGTAACACTCTTTAGTTGCTTTTCTTTTTCTTGTTTGATTCTTCTGTAATGCATTAATATTTGCCAAGCTTTATAAATAATTTGTATTACTACTTTTTTTTATAGTACATTGTCCTATATTTGTCATGCTTTTAAAGTCCATTTCATTTTATCCTGTTCTCTGGCTATCTATTCCAAACGAGTCTCTATGTTCCCTAATAACTTTGTAAATCATACTCTTCCCTTTCCTTAAATTGATCTCTCTTTAATGACTAAGATAGTGGCAGTGTCTCATTTTTGCTCCATTACTTTTTATCGTTGTTTTAGTTTTTATTGGGTAGGTCTCAAATTTTTTGATTAAGTACACTTGCTTATGTAAAATAATTTTAGTCTAGCCCAGTTGTATCTTAAGAAATATTTAAATTCTGTCAAAGTTCCTGCTACAGAATTCACATCTTGCATACCAAATTTTCTTTATATCTTCAGAATTATGCCGTCTGTTTTATTTTTCCTTCTAAGCACTTTCAGTACTGCAAATTTGATTCTAGTCCTCCCCCATTAGTAGTAATTCCTGTTGAAAGCTTATTCTCTCTCCTGAAATTCTATTAGGGTTCATAACAGTAGTTTTTTTTTAATATAAATATGTCAGTATAATCTGTCTCACTTGTCAGTAACCCGTTGCAACCACAAATCTACCATTGTTGTCTTTTTTTCTTCTATCACTGTTGGGGCCCGTTTCATTTGCCCTTGCTATTCAGCTGAATGTACACCCTGACATTCTTAAATTCACTTGCACAATTCTATCCCACTCCATCTCCTGAAACATTGATATTTGAACCCTGTGTTTAATGCAATTCAGTACTCTCTGCCCCTTGTGTATACTTGTAAGGCCATTTAAATTCATTGCAGTCATTCTGATAAAAGTAGTTATACTCTTATATTCTGCAAAACAGTTCGGAATGTATGCTTCCATCTTGCAACTTTAATGCACACACTTAATAGTTGTGGGTTGATGTATACTGCATTTGCTTCTTCTCATCACTGTCTCAACCTGTGCCTGGTTTCCCATACTCGGGAGGGGAAAAAAAAACTCGTATACCCATTCCCTTTTGACTCGCATCAAACAAGCAAAACTGCATACATTTTCCAGGAGGGAAATATCCTCACTAAATAGGAGCACTTTTTCCAAATTAATGGTTACAGCCACATGCATTACATGTTCTAAAGTTAAGAAGAAAAACCTAGACGAGCTAGAGTTTGCACTGTTTGATTCCTTGAAACCTCTTGTAAAATAGGATTATGGGATATATGCAAATTACTCTAACTATGCTGATGTGAATGTTAAAGCCTTTGATCCCATTTACTGAGATTGCCATCTGTTCTTATTGTACATCGTTCCCCTACCATATGTGAGAAAGTACAGTTTTGCAAATTCAACTTAATCATGGCAGTATTTTTGAATTTCCCACTGCTGCAGTAACTGTTAGGCGATATGGGTTGTTTCCCACTTAGGGAACAATAACTAGCCAGCTTCAAAAAACCCTTTCTCCCCCACTCCTTCACTGTGACTGCTGATTGGTTAATCCCAGAGGGAAATCAGCTGTTACAGTGAAACTTTCTTCAGGACTCCCTTGACCATACAATGAGAGAAGAGCCTAACAGTCATGAAATAACCTGTCATAATAGGAAAATATATAAAGTACAGACTAACACGAGCCTAATTTATAACCTAACTACAACTATATAAAAGAGGAGGGGAATGAAGGGCAGGTGTGCTGTTCATCATTCCTATTGTTGCAGTTTTGGGCTATATGGGTTGAATACCAAAGCCCTATCCATCCTGGTAGAAGAAAGGACATAGGTACCGAAACTGTTGGAAAATGATCATAGCAAAATTTGACCTGGACCTAGAAAAAGAATTTGGTGTATAATTTGCAAAAATTTGTACAGAGGACCATGTAGCAGCCTCTGGGATACTTCTGGAGCCCCTTCCCTTTTGAGTATGCTGTTGAAGACAAGGCTTTAGTGGAATGTGCCTTGATACTGCCTGGAATGGATTTGCCATGGTAGGAATAAAAAAAATAGCTGATAACCCCCTGGTAATTTTGAAGACCTAGTCTGCCCCCCCCCTTTTTTTTTGCCCCTTGATAAGAAATACATAGATGGTAAGCTTTTCTAAAGGGGTTAGTCCTGTCAGGCTAGTACCAGAGCTGCCTGTACACATCTAGAGTATTTAGAATCTGTTCTCCTTGCTGCTTGTTGACAGAAAACTAAGACTGATGACTTGATTCAGAGT
The DNA here is from genome assembly GCF_019279795.1 of Protopterus annectens. Lineage (NCBI taxonomy): Eukaryota > Metazoa > Chordata > Ceratodontiformes > Protopteridae > Protopterus > Protopterus annectens. The sequence goes on from NC_056749.1 coordinate 365,598,936, forward strand.
AAACTCTGAAACCACTTTGTCATAACTGACCGTGTGCTTTTAGAGACCATCGCTATGGAAAATCAGATAGTGTTCTCCCACCATGAGAGGATGTGATTCATATACTCTTCTTACAGATGTCTGTAAATCAACTTGATAGGCAGGTTCAAAGGGTGAAATTGTCAATTTCTCCAGCACATAGTTGAGACCCAAGGAGAAACACTGTTGAGAAGGTCTCAAGTGTGAAACTCCTTTCAGAAACTGTTTCACAACAAACAGTGAAGAGGAGGATCCATGGGCAGACATGTTGAAATGGCCACAAGATGAGCCTTTTTAGAGAAATAAGCAAGGCCAGAGGCAAGTAACTCCCACAAAGTTTTGAACTCCTGTGGTACAAAATCCTTGATGGGCCCCTGCGTTATTAATTAGGCACCAACTAGAAAATTGCTTCCACTTACCAACATAGGATTTTATGGTAGCAGGCTTTTTTGTCTGCTTTAGTACCTGCTGCATCTCCTCATAAAGTAAGTGTCTAAAAGGTATTGGAATTGAATCATCCAGGTAGTCAAAGTTGCTTGATACTGTTGATCAGTTTTGCTGTCTCGTGTGAATCGATCCAGTCTGTGAGGAAGCTTGTGGTAGTTGTCCTTGGCCAATTCCATAAGAAGGGAGAACAGTGTTGCCTGGGCCAAAAGGGAGCCATCACAATTCTTTCTGAGATATCCATTCGAGTCTTCAGAATTACCCTGGATATCATTTGAAAGGTTAGAAATGTCTAAAGTAAAATTCCCTTCCAAGGGAATGAAAGTGTGTCCATCTTCCATGCTTGCTTACAAGGGAGGCTAGGAACAAAACTTGTTTAGTTGTCTGTTTTGAAAGGATGTAAACAGATCTGTTTGAGGTGTTCCCCACAACTGGATTCTTTCCTGAAAGACTACCTTCATTAATTTCCTTTTGTAACCTGTCCTGGTCCTGTTCAGCTTGCCTGCCAGTACATTTTGCTCTGACAGAATATGAGCTGCATGGATGGTTAAGGAATGCTTAAGCCAAATTCCAAGCTACTTTCATTGATTTGGGGTCTGAGGGAAGAAGGGGAGTCTGGGTTCAGTTGGATTTGTTGTCGCCACCAGTGCAGTTCCCTTTTTATTAAGCCCAGAACGGGAATTTGATACTGAAAAATATAAATGCTGGGTCCACTTTTTGTTTTCTGTCTCCATACATAGTTGATTTTTCAGTAAAATATTTTATTTACAGATAAACTGTGCCTTTTTAAGTGCAAACCTACTGTCTGTATCTAGAAGTCTCTGCATTTTCCTGCTTTAAATTAAGACATTGCTCTTTTTTAACCTTGCTCTGGCACAGAGGCCAAAGGCGGTCTGTTCTTAAAGATGATCTCATATTCCATGAGCATAAAATCATTAGTTGCCTGCATTTCTCTAGTTAAGATTTTCTGCAGTATAACAACATTACAAGTACAAAATGTAGCTATGTGGCACTATTCCCATATATAAGACCTGTCTTTACCTGACACTTTACCAGAATTTAATGCACTTTACCAAAGTTCTAGACTGCTCAGTTTTAAGCAGTTTCTACCACATTTTCAGTGTTTAGTGTCAGTCTGAAAGATCTACTTTTTAAAAGCAGCAGGTAAAGTCATCTTAATTTTATCAATGACTAACATTTCTATTATTTTTACTTTTAGAATATTGACCCTTAGGATCTTGACACTGTTTGAGCAGGGTATAATTCACAAAACTGACCTATAACAGTAGAACAAGTCCAACAGTGAAACATTTGAGCTTTCACCTCAGAAGTAACACCAGATTGGGCTAATCATGACTTTCTTACTTTTTTCAGTGTCAAAGGCTTTTAAGGGCTCAAAAATAAGCTGAACCAAGGGAATCCTAGCAAAGTCACTTGTATTCCATCCCTCCTGGTGGACATACCACTCAAATGATGCAAGAAATTTCTCGTGGTCTTCCTCAACAGTTTCTGAATGTTGGCACTTTTTTGGTATCAACATAGCTTTGGCAGTGGATGCTGTTAGGTTTTTTATTCAGGCATGTCCAATGGTAGCTCCCAGTGTTCTCTCGTGTCTATCTGATGAATCTGGGCATCTTGAGGCAATGTAGAAATTGCCACATGTACACAGTCAACTCTCTCCTCCTCCTACCACCCAACACTACAACCTGTGAGAGATGCACTTATCTAGCCAAACTGGAGTTAAAGCTCTCTCCAACCAAGACTGAACTTGACAGTCATGAGGAGAAGGTAAATATTTGCACCACACCACACTCATCACATAGTCTCACTAAATCTACATTACCAAAATCCACACACAGTAACACAAAAACATTTTCGGAGGCTCTCAGTAATAATCTGTCTAAGCAACAGAGACCTCCAAAGCAGAAACGCAAGCAACCTCCATCCCCCAACACAACCCAAATGGCACACGCTACAGACACATTGTGCCACTCAACCACAGCCAATAAGGCAAAACAACGTACCCAACACACTAGTCATAGGTGACTCTATAGTCAGGCACATTGATGTCCCACTCACCAGGCTAAACAAGGAGAAGGTTACTGTCAGCTGCCTGTCAGGTGCCAAGATCCGCCACATAACCCACGCACTCAAGTCACTCCACAACAAGTACAGATATGACTGTCATTATCCATGTTGGTGTGAATGACCTGAGAAGTACTTCCCTGGACTACATGAAGAGACATGGAAGAGCTCTCCGATCTTGTAGCCCAGGCAGGTATGACCCTAACCCTGAGTAGCATTCTGTCATTGCCCTGAATGATACCGCAGTACAAGGACAAAATGATTGACTTCAACAATTGGCTAAGCTTCTGGTGTCATTCTAAGGGGAATCCAGTATCTGTCTGCTTGGGATGACATGGTCGACAGACCACGATGCTTTGCCACAGATGGCCTGCACCTGTCACCCCTGGGATTTCAGATACTGGCTAAGGCTCTTGCTGCCCCTATAGTGCCTTTTTTAGTCTATGTTCAAATAAATTCACCACTGTAACAGGAACAGGCAAGCAAAAACTGCAGGTAATGCTACTCAACGCTAGAAGTCTAAATCTCGAAATACACTCGCTCGAGGCACTCCTTAAAATGGAGAACATCGATATCTGCGCAGTGATTGAGACCTGGTTCAAGGCTCCAGAGAGCACCCCTGCACTACCAGGCTATAACTCATACCACACTTTTCGGCCATGTAACCTGGACTAAAACACCAAAGGCAGAGGTGTGTCCATATTCATTAAGGATAGCCATACCTCCAGGCTAGTTGCTCAGCATAATGCATCCAAGGTTTCCAAGTGCAACTAACTCTGGGGAAAACTGCAATCCCAATTGTAGCTTTCTACAGATCCCCCACCATGCCCCGGAATTCCCACTCCTCTTTTCTTGATGTACTGGAAAATATTAGGGTTCAACCAAGCACCCTAATAATGGGTGACTTCAACTACCCCACCATTAACTGGGAAAACTACTCGTGTACCAACTCTTAAGCTCAATGCTTTCTGGAATTCATAAACTCCAATGCCCTGGATCAACTTATCCACACCCCCACCAGAAACAACAATATCTTAGACCTAGTCATTACCAACATGAGTGACCGGTGTTACACACCTGAAGTCAACTCCTTGCTGGTCCAATCCGACCATAAGCTAATCACCCTTGATATCCACATCCCGCCCCCACACCCCATTAAGGAAAGCACGGTAAAAAAATTCTCCAAAGCCAACTTCATGCTTCTTAAGACAGAAGTGGTGAACTTCATGACACCCGTGCAGATGGACAATACAGTTACAACTGCTGAATCCTACACAAATGCACTCTATAAGCACTTACACAAGTGCATGGATCGTGCTATCCCAAACAGAAGCAAGATGCTATCCTCCAAAAAAGGCAGCCAGTCTGATGATCCCCTGCCATAAACAAACTGTACAACAGAAGGAAGAAACTGTTGCAAAAGAGAGTAAAATCACATGACTGGAGGAGCTCGCTGGTCAGCCTCAGTAAGAAGCTGAGATCCCTTATAAGATCCTCCAAAGCTAGCTACGAAAACAAAATTGCGACTAATTCCAAGGACAACTACAAAGCATTCTATAGCTATGTCAAGAATCTCGATGGCAACACCCAGATCTGCTCTGAGTTACAGCACAAAGGCACAAAAATTACAGAACCAACTGATATTGCCAAAATCCTGGCAGATAGGTTCAGTGCTAACTTTACCCCCCTCTCACCCCCTAAAGGGCCCATATCTATACAGGAAGAATGCAGAATCCCTGTAATCACAACTACGCAGGTAAAAGCTGCAATCTGTAAAGCCAAAAATACAGTAACCATGGGACCGGACAACATCCCAGGCTGTGTTTTACACAAACTTCAGAACGAACTGGCTCCCCACTTGAGCACCATGTTCAATAATAGCCTTGCATCAGGCTTTGTGCCCACTGAATGGCGCACAACAACAGTTATCCCACTCCACAAAGGGGGAGCCACCTCTGATCCCGGGAACTATTGACCAATTAGCCTGACAAGCCTGGTCTGCAAGGCCATGAAACGTATCCTCATGGAACTCATAAACAAAGACATTGGTAACCTCCAAACTCTGGATACCACCCAGTTCGGGTTTGTGAAAGGGAGATCATGCCTCCTGAACCTGATTTATGGCTTTTGTGACTGCCTCAAAGAAGTCAATGAGGGTAAGGTTGTTCACACAGCCTATCTTGACCTCACCAAGGCTTTCAACACCATCCCCCATTCTGGAATTATAGCTAAACTCACTAAACTAGGTATAAATCCCTACGTCACAGGATAGGTTGCTAACTGCCTCACTGACAGAACCCACACTGTAAAAGTTGTAGACCCCAAATCTGACCTCAAAGCAGTGACAAGTGGAGTACCACAGGGTTCCATCCTGGGACCTCTCCTGTTTGGTATCTACTTCTCTGAAGTACAGGCTAACACAGAAGGCCTCTGGATAACGAAGTTGGCAGATGACTGCAAACTAGGAGCCATAGTCAAGTCCCCAAATGATGTGGACATCTTACAGAAGGGCCTCGCTGAGACAAATGCCTGGTGTCAGAGCCATGACCTCAAGCTCATTGCCAAAAAGTGCAGTGTCATCCTCTTGGTAAAAACTCTGTACCCATGAAATACCACATAGGCAGTAATCTACTTAACACCAAATGTGTGATGAGACCCTGGTACCCAGGTGGACAGTAGTCTCTTTTTTGATAGTCACATTGCCACAGTAGTCAGGAAGTCAGTCTACGTGGCACACCTCATCATAAAAGGGTTTTCGTCCAGGAAAAAGAGGTCATTGTTCCCCTCTACTCTACACTCATTAGACCCATTATAGAGTACAATGCCCCTTTTGGAATGTACCTCACAAGACATCTGCAGGAGCTGTAAAGGCCACAGAAGTACCTCACAAAGAGGATTACGTGCCTCAAACAAATGCCCTACACTGACCGCCACAAAAAACTCCAGCTTTACTCTGTAGCATATCGCCTACTCCGAGGTGATCTCTGCCTAACATATAAAGCTATGTCAAACCCAGAGATGTTGGACATGCTACACCTAAAGAAATCCCAATCCCTCTGAGCTACATGCTTTAGGGACCTAAACCTTGTCACCACAATAAACAGGACATGCTGGAGGGATAGATTCCTGTCCCAGAGACTTCCCATAGTCTGGAACATTCTTACCCCTCTATGTCAAGCAAAGTTCTTCATTAGTACTCTTCAAGAAAAATCTTGATGAGTGGATGGGAAATAGGAAGTACACCCCGGAGGTCACTTCTGTCTCTCTGCTCGACAGTGGCACAGGAGAATAACTTTCTTGGGTGGCGTAAGTCAGGGAACCTTGTTGACTATGCTTACACAGGCCCTTGGGCCGATACCCTAGTACCTACCTATGAACCTATAACTGGGTCCATTTTTTTGGAAGCCATTTTTCCTTTCTTGTGTAATCTGATAAGAGGTATGAGCGTCATAGGATCCTGAGAAATTCTCTTGCAGAAGCCTGAGACTGAAGAAGTTCAGGAAAGATTTCGATAAAGATCCACCTTGTCTTGTGTTTAAAAGGCCTTTTGAAGAGAAGAATCTGTAAGGTATCCCATAACCACAATCCTGTGAGACAGACCAAGTAGATTTTGCACTATTTATGTGGAATCACAGATTGGTCAAAAGAGACCTAGCCTATGTAAATGACTCTTGGCATCTGTATAAAGACTGTGCAAAGAAAAGCAGTTTATCTAAATAAGAAAATGTGTATGCTATTCAGTCTGCAATAAGCTATGACTGGGACTAGACATTTAGTGAATACTCTTAGAGCTGCAGGTAAACCAGTGAGGTGTTTCATAGAACTGATGTGACCCAGAAAAAATTAACCTTAGAAATTTCCTGAAGCCTGTGGCTATGAATATGGTTGCATGCATCTGTTAGGTCTCGAGTTGCTAAGTTACTCATGTGAGGAATGAGAGGTAACCGCTTCTGTAAGTTCACCATATTGAACTTTGGAACTTTCACATACAGATTTAGAAATGAACGATCTAGTAGTAATCTTTGAGGCCTCCTCCTTTGGTATCAAAAACATTCTGGAAAAGCTTTTGACTTGGAAATACTGGTTCAATGACTCCCTGTGTGTTTAAAGACTTGAAGAACTTGTGGTTCAGATAATTGGGAGGTACTCCCCTGAAAGGATGCTTTCTTATCCAATGCCAGCTGTAAACTCGTGCACCACTTTTAACACCAAGGTGTCCAAAACAATATTTTGCCAAAGTGGCAAACTGAAGGTAAATGTTTGGGTCTGATATGTCAGGGTATTGACCAGAGGAGAGGGGGGAGAATAAGGAATGTTGCCATAGTCATTGTGTACTGGTATTCTGTCTCTTTCTGAAAATACCTCTGTTTATGATTGTAATCCTCCAGCCATTTTTTTTTTTATTTTGTATTTTGTTTGCCAGAAAAGGGTTGGCTTTGTTTAGGTGGCTTTTTTGTGTAAGAGGGGAGACCTGTAATGAAATGTATTAGAAATTCTTCGAATTAATTAATTTCCCTCTCTTTCTTCATATTGTTTGAGAACCTGGTCAGGAAGAGGTACTAATCCAAGACTTAGACTTCACCTCATCTTCAAACTTTTGGTTGCATGCCCAAACATCTCTTCTCAGTGCTGTCGCAGTGACCTTAGACACAGTATCTTCACTGTCATACACACTCTTTAAAGCATGCTTAGATGCCTGCAAAAGGATATATAAACAGTTTGATTAAAAAAAAGAGCTTTGTTCTGTAGGAAGAGTGGAATCCAGTTCCCTCACATGTTAATATGATGTGGTGGCGCAGTGGTTAGCATTGTCTCCTCATAGCAAGAACTTATCCAGCTCGATTCTCGGCTTGAGTGACCTCTGTGCGGAGTCTGCATGTCTTCCCTGCATTCCTATGGGTTTCCTCCTGGTGCTGTGGTTTCCTCCCACATTCCAAAGACATGCATCTGGAGCATTTGCCCCTGGGGAGCCACTGAAAGTGGGCTCTGTCCCACTCAGACTTTCCTGGTAAATAAATAAATAAAAACTAAAATTTAGAAGTCTGAAAACTGAAGTGGAAGAAAAGTGTTCCCCTAACAGTATAGTCCAACATTTTATCCTCATCCCCAGGAGAAGGGTTGGTATTGGGCATTAATCTGTTGCCAGTATGAGATATGTGAAATGGCAGCTGGATCTGACCTAAGGTGATAGAGGGGAAATTTATTACCCTGAGGTAACCTGTACAGTTTATCTGCAGTTTTAGGGACTGACAGCTGGGTGTCTGGTTGAGTAATGGCAACATTCAGCACATGCTCCAAATCTGACTGTATACTAAGGATGGGAGAGGACTGAGGTATATCCATCTGTAACATAATCGTATTATATCTCCTCAGTTCATAGGGAACATCTCTTTACTCCCAGAAAAATACCTCTTTCATCCTGGCAATAGTCTGAGTAAAAGAAAAATCCAGGAGGATAAGTATTAGTTTTCCTTACAGTCACAGTGATGGGCTTTGAATCTTCAGAAGTTATATTTCTGTCAAAATCAGACCCTTTTTCCTCAGGAATAATTTTACAGGGAAAGCCTGTGTGTAAAATGATGTGTGCCAGGATTTTCTGCGTGTAACGCCTGTCTAACCAAGGTAAAGAACTCATCTTTTTTAATAGTAATAACTTCACCAGAAGAATAACGTTTTAACTTTTTTCCTTAAAAGGATTTCCAGCAGAAGAGGACTGACTCAAAGGAGGATGTCTGCCCAGTCTAGTGATCTTTTGCATCAGGTACCCTGAGAACCATCTCCTAGACCGAGAGATGTTTCTTTCATACCTGTATTGGAAAATGGAACAGCCAGAGTGCATGGCTGACCTCTTTTTCTTGCTGGCTAGAAGAACTGCAACAGAGTAAGCTAGAGAATTAAGTGAATGGACTGAAAACAACCAAAGGTCAGTGCTGGTTCACCCACTATCAACTGAAGTATAGAGTGAGTCTGCAGGACTCCTTGGTAAGTGATTTTATTCTTTCTTGGTACTGGTGGAGACGAACCAGCCAGATCAGAGTTGAGTATTAATGATGTAACCAGGGAAGAAGCACCAAACTTCGAAAGAGTAGCTGGAGTTGAGTCAGAAGTTAAGCTGTCACTTACTGTACATTCATAAGCAGCGTGCTTACACTCTTGCAATACTTTCCTTACTCCCTTAGATTATAAAAAGTAAAAGTTGAAAAGAATTCCCCTACCTTTACTGTTCAAACATTAGCACAAAAACTGACAGAATCAAATGGCAGGTATGTTGTCACAAAGTGAGTATTAGCATTAGATTGTCCAACACATTCCTACCAGTACCTCCATAAACTTTTCTGTCTCTCAAAATTCAGTTTACTCGAGCAGTACACACAGATTTTCACAAAATTAGCCCCAAACACCCAAAAATAAGTTCTCAACCAGAAACTTCCAGCATTATGGAAGAAATATGAGATTTCTTAAAGGGGAAATAATGCTTTTATATTTCTTAGAGGCAATTTCTGGGTTGAAGGATCTCCCAATGGAGACCTCTCTGCCAGAAATGGAGGTCTCAGCCAATTGCTGCTCCTGAAAAAAAGTCAGAGAGATGCTTCTCGAGACAACTGGAAGGTACTGAAGAAAGCTTCACTTTGACTGCTAATTTCCCTCCTTGTGATTTGCAAATCAGCAGTTAGAGTGAGGGAGTAGAAGGAAGCCAGAGCTTTTTGAAGTTGGTCAGTTGTCCCTTAAGCAGAAAATAGCCCATGATGCTGAAAGGCTACTACAGCAGTGGGAATAATAAACATCTTGCAAGCTGCCCATAAACATTAACTTTTATCCTTTAACGATCATGTGTATATTGCTGTTCCAGAAGTTATGGTGGCATTGTTATATATGTCTGTCTTTAGTGCCATCATTTATTGCCTGTAATTTAAAGAACTTGCATCCCACGTTCTGTTTGAAAGTAAAAAAAAAAAAAAACAGAATTGTAATCAGCCATCCACACAAAGGATGTGTTCTACCCCACAGTAGCGTGACTTGGGAAGTTATAATTCCTTGTCAGCTAGTTGTATCATATTGATGTCAGAAGCCTGTGAGGAATGAAGCCAGACTAAGATAAGAATATACATTTTCATCAAGTCTTTGTCCTCAGGAAGTTATTGAAAAATAAGAGCATGTGTCTGTCTTTTAGCAAAGAATTCCTCAGAATTATTCTGAATAAGTCTTTGTAAAAGGGCAGATGAAGTCAGGGAGAGAAAGTATACTCTCAGTATACGTTTCAAAGTGCTTATTACAGTCATCTAAATTGGAGGCAGGGATGCATGAGCAGTGCAGAGGTGTACACATGCAGCTGGCTTTTCATTTCTTGCAAGCCTAAGTAAAATCACTTTGTGAAGCACTGTGCTGCATTCCCACTTGAATATTCTTGGATCAGAAACTGCAGAGAATTACTTACCTTTGTTACTGCCTAATGTTATTGAAAACACCCAACGAATACTCCAAAAAATGATGAAACGTTAAAGAAATACATCTTCACCATCAAAAAATACTTCTATTCTTTGTACACAATAACAAGTAAACCATTCCAACTCACAGCTTTTTTGGGAGTTCAGCAAAGACCTAAGTTTGTGTCATCAAGAAGACTAGTGTGATGAGGCTGATATACAGCCGGATGAAATCCTGGGAGCTGCTGTTAAATGTTCAGAGAATAAAATGTTGCTGGACTCACACAAAAGAAGTGTTCTAATGTCAAAAAGCACACAGCACACACTGGACCCAACTGTTCCATGTTTAATCACAGGTATATATTCATTACAAATGATATTCAAGCAAAATTACACTCATGACTATTAGATAAATTAAACTGTGCTGTGTTATACTTCGTGCATTCATTTACTAATGCTGCTTGGAAGGCAATTGCCAAAATTTTAAACTTTATTTTGTTCTATACCGTATTTTTGTATTTGCACTGAACTGCTTACCAGTGCTTCTTTTAAAATTTAATTGCATTATATCTCTCAGATCCACAGAAAAGGTCACTCAGAGCACAGTGTTCACACCTCTCATAATTATTTGCCTGTATCTGCAGGTTGCTTGAATTCAGATAAAAGTGGGGCCTAGTGGGGAAAAAAAAGCCTTGCTAGTTGCTTTGCAAATTCAAAAAGAACTGCTGCTTTTCATATTTTTATTATTTTTTGTCTTATTTTATAAATCTTTTAGTTATAAAAAATTATTGTCTCTAGCTTTAAATGCATTAGTCTAGGCATTCATCTCAGTAAAAATTGAAGTATCATTTCAGTTTTACAATACGACGAATACACACAAATTCCTTCTACCAGCAGTCAAGGATTTTGACACGTTATACTAACTTTGACTTTTTTTCTTTCTACCCTGGGTATATTGCAACTGGAAAAGGAACACATTCTTACCTTACCTGTCACTACTATATTCAAAAGTCACCCCTTCACCCCACCTCACATTTAAAATGCCTCTAATTGCATATTATATACTTAAAATAACATGAAGTTGACAGGAAGCTACTTATACAACTATTAATAACAAAACAGTTTACTCTCCAGTCACTTCATTCCATTGAGTGTCTTTCTAAACATTAAATGTTAAGTTGTCATTCTCACCTTCATTCTTGCTGGATGGGTTCGGAGCCGATCCTCTGCTCCGACTCGGCCTATACTATAGCTCGAGGCAGCCCTATATCCCACAATACCATGGGCTAACTCCCCAGATCTCGTTTGCCGCTTCGATGCGAGGTAGTCTGTTTTTACCGGCTCTGGTCAGTAAGTGCTTTTTCAGATATATACTCAGTCTCAGTAGTTTTTTTTCCAGTTAGTTACCCTTCTTTAGGTCCCTTCTAACTGCCTTACCCTTTTCGGTAGCCCTTTTTCCCTTTCTTTAGTTGTTTTTTTATCTTGGGCCTACGGGCTTTTCCTTAGTTTTCCCCCACCCCTTTCAGTGTGTGTGTGTGGATTTTTGTAGTCCGTTCTCCTTAACTTAAATAAGTGTGTGTGTGTGGACTGACTGTGTTCCTTTTTATTTTTTGTCAGGATGTCAAAGGACCCTAAGGTTTCGGGATTCAAGAAGTGTGACTCGTGCTGTCAGAAAATATCTCTGACAGACGGTCACACTTCTTGTGTCTATTGCTTGGGGCCTTTACACCTGCAGGACTCTTGTTCCGTTTGTCACGGATTTAGTTCGAGTCCTGCAGGAAAGGCGTAACAAGCTCATCCTAAGGGGCTTGTTAAAGCCTGATGACTCCCCGTCCAAGTCTGGCTCGGGGAAGTCGTCAAAAACCGCGAAACCCTCGGCTCCAGCTTCTGAGCCGAGGGCTGGCGTTATCGGGACTGCTCCGACCTCAGTTCCGGCTGTCTCCGAGGCGAGCAAAGTGGTTTCCGCTCCGAAACCAACATCTGAGCCGACCCCAGCGCACAAGCGCTCTAGGTCCCCTTCGCTAGAGTTCGTCAGATCAGCTCCGAGGTCCCCTCTCCTATCGGAGCAGAGTCATAGGACTCATTCATCGAGGTCATCCAGGCTCTCTGACCACGACATCGAGAGGGTGGTCAGTAGACTCATAAAATCTCAAGCACTGGCCCAAATGCTCCAGAGCCTATCTCACCAGACTGTGGCTCCTTCGATACAGCTATCCATTCCTCCTCCGACTCATCTCTCGAGCTCGGAGCCGGAGTTTGTCAGAACCGTGACCTTGCCCACATCGGAGCCAATACTTCCTCCTTCGGCTCCGGAGTCGTCGGCTCCGACCTCTTCATTGGTTCCATCCGTGGAGAGGTCTGGGCGCCGAGAATCCATTGTCGGCTCCGAGAGGGCAAGTGGCATCGGACCCTTGTCTGACCCCGCTCTCCCTCTCAGAGCTTCGGCTCTGGTTAGTTCGGCCCCGACATTCTCGGAGCCTTCTCTGTCGGTTCCGGGGATGGTTCCGGTCTCTTCGGAGCCGGTGCTACCTTTGGTATCTGATAGGGGAGCCTTCGAGGTGATGAGGAGTGTGCTGGACCCAGTGTCCACTCCAAGGTTAAGTTCTGCAGCTCCTCCCTCTGTAGTGCCTGATGTTAAGTTGTCATTCTCGCCTTCATTCTTGCTGGATGGGTTCGGAGCCGATCCTCTGCTCCGACTCGGCCTATACTATAGCTCGAGAGCTATTTTTACCGGCTCGAGGCAGCCCTATATCCCACAATACCATGCGCTAACTCCCCAGATCTCGTTTGCCGCTTCACTGCGAGGTTGCCTTTTTTTACCGGCTCAGGTCAGTAAAGGAATTTTCAACAAAGTTTCTATTTTTTTAGGTAGTTTATTAGGTTTTTTTTCCCTACTTTTATTCCCTATCGATATTATTCTTAATAATGTTTGTTTCGTAAGCCCTACCCACCCCTGTAGTTAACTTTTATAATCAGGCCTACAGGCTTTAGTTTTTCTGTTTACTCACCCCTGTGTGTGTGTGTTGTTGTTTTAGTCAGCCCCCTCATCTCCCCCTTGTGTGTAAGTGAGTGAGTGTGTGTGCTGATTGAGTGACTGTCTTTAGGGCAATGTCCAAAGACGTTAAGGTCTCGGGATTCAAGAAGTGTGACTCGTGCTGTCAGAAAATGTCTCTGACAGACGGTCACACTTATTGTGTCTATTGCTTAGGGCCTTTACACCTGCAGGACTCTTGTTCCATTTGTTACGGATTTAGTTCAAGAGTCCTGCAGGAAAGGCGTAACAAGCTCATTCTAAGGGGCTTGTTAAAGCCTGATGACTCCCCGTCCAAATCTGGCTCGGGGAAGTCATCAAAAACAGCCAAACCCTCGGCTCCAGCTTCTGAGCCGAGGGCTGGTGTTGAGATAGCTCCGACCTCAGTTCCGGCTGGCTCCGAGACTAGCAAAGTGGGTTCCGCTTCGAAACCATCATTGGAGCCAACCCCAGCACACAAGCGCTCTAGGTCCCCTTCTTTAGAGTCTGTCAGATCGGCTCCGAGGTCCCCCCTCCTATCGGAGCGGAGTCATAGGACTCATTCATCGAGGTCTTCCAGGCTCTCCGACCACAACATCGAGAGGGTGGTCAGTAGACTCATAAAATTTCAGGCGCTGGCCCAAATGCTTCAGAGCCCATCTCACCAGACTGTGGCTCCTTCGATACAGTTATCCATTCCTCCTCCGACTCATTTCTCGGAGCCTGAGTTCGTCGGAACCATGACCTTGCCCACGTTAGAGCCGATACCCCCTCCTTCGGCTCCGGTGTCGTCGGCTCTGACTTCTTTATTGGTTCCGTCCATGGAGAGGTCCGGGCGCCGGGACTCCATTGTTGGCTCTGAGGGGGCAAGTGGCATCGGACCCTTGTCCGACCCCGCTATCCCTCTCGGAGCTTCGGCTTTGGTTGGTTCGGCCCCGACATCATACTTGTAGCCTTCTCTGTCGGTTCCGGAGGCGGTTCCGGTCTCTTCGGAGCCGGGGCTACCTTTGGTGTCTGATACGGGAACCTTCGAGGTAATGAGGAGTGTGCTGGACCCAGTGTTCACTCCAAGGTAAAGTTCTGCGGCTCCTCCCTCTGTAGTGCCTGTTACGGTCTCTGGCCACCCTCCTATACCTGACAGCAGAGATCCAAAGTGTAAGGTACCCACTTTGGGTGTCTCCTCCTCTTCCGAGGGTTCCCCTGAAGTTTCAGGGGAACCCCCTAGGAAAAGAAAGTGCAAGAGGAAGCACATAGACTCCCCTGAGTCTGTGACATCGGACACAGACTTGGATGAGTCGGAGGGTTCCCCCAGATCCCCCTCTGAGGATGTCTCCTTTTCAGACATCCTGGAGATCCTAAGACAGAGGGGATTGGTCCACTCTCAAACCTTCCCTGGACGAGTCGGTTTACCTTGACGCCTTTGGATCTCGCCCTTCCACCTCCTGGGTGTCTCCCCCTTTCGACCCACTGATGGAGGTAGTGGCTAGAAAGGCATGGGCAGCTCCTGATTCAATGGAACCTACCCCTAGGAGGCCTTCTAAATTTATTTCTGCACCAGATGACAAATCCTTTCTCACCAAAGGTGTTTCAGTTGATGCTATGGTGGTAGCAGCAGCCACTAAGAAGGAATTTAGCTGATCCTTCTGTACCTGTTGATCCTCCTAACAAAGAGTCCAGGACCATGGACAGGTTACGGCAAACGGACCTTTGCTTCAGCGACATTTTCTATGCGATCGCTGAACTATTTATGTCATTTCACCCGCCTTCAGAGAGACTTGCTCACAGAGCAGGGTGAAACCGGTACAGGATCCTTCTGCTGCGGGGTTTAAGGACAAAATAAACTCTCAGCTGGCTACCCTGAACTCCATTGTTAACTCATCCATGCGGCTAATCTCTTATGCAGCCGATGGAGCGAGTAGGGCCGCTGGCACAGGTGTTGCGTTGAAACGTCATGCTTGGATGCGACTCTAACTTTGCGGACCCCTTCAAGGCGTCCTTCACCAACACCCCCTTTGACGGTTCAGAATTGTTCGGGCCTCAGGTGAAGAATACCCTCACCAGATGCGAGCAAGATGGTAAGACTCTCTCTGCCGTGGGAGTCCGTTTTTCCACGCCTTCTAGACCTTATCCTAAAGGACAGAGGGGTGGAAAGATGTGGTTCCGCAAACCACAGGGAGTCGCGCCTGCCGCATGTGGTGAATTTCCCCTAGAGGCAGAGGGGGGAATAATAACAGACACCGCCCCAGGGGCAGAGGGGGTCCACAGAACCAGGGTTCCAGGGAATCTTTCCCTGACCAACCCTTTCAGCATCCCTGAGAAGCTGCCCGACTATCCGCCTTCAGAGGCAGTCGGGGGAAGATCATCTCTGTACCTGGAAGCCTGGCAATCCATCTCCCAAGACAAATGGGTACAGAAGATCATATCCGAGGGTTTCAAAATTCCTTTCATTTTCCCTCTGGTACAACCGCCAAAACCCCTACCAGACGTACCACCTGCACAAAGGGGTCAGGCTCAGCTAGAAATAAAAAAGCTGTTAAACAAGAGAGTCATCCAGGCAGTCCCAGCAGATCAGCTAGGATCCGGAATCTACTCCAGATTCTTTTTGGTACCAAAAAAGACAGGAGATTGGAGACCCATTTTGGACCTCAGCAGGTTAAACAACTATGTATTAAAGACAAAATTTCGGATGGTAACACTGCAGTCCATTCTACCCTTTTTGGGCAGAGACAACTGGATGTGCTCGTTAGACCTCCAGGACACGTACTACCACATAAAAATACACAGGCGCTCCAGGAGGTTTCTCTGCTTCCGGTTGGGAGTCAGTCATTTTCAATTTAGGGCCCTGCCCGTTGGTCTCACCACAGCCCCCCGGGTGTTCACCAAATGTTTGGCAGTGGTCACGGCTCACCTGAGACAGAAAGGATTCCAGGTGTTTCCATACTTAGACGACTGGCTCATTTCCGCTACCACCAAACAGGATGGCCAGGGATTATACTATCCATCTTTGCAACAGCCTGGGTATTTCTATAAATTTTGCAAAGTCCTCCTTGTCGCCTTGTCAATGTATAAACTTTATAGGCGCCATATTAAACATCACAGAAATGTCTGCAACATTACCACTTTAGAAAGTGACAGACATAAGGCGGAATGTTCAGCTTCTGTTTAGCCCAGCAGAGTCCAGGTCAAGCTAGTATTGAAAGTGTTGGGCCTCATGGTGGCGGCGATCCTTCTACTTCCATTAGCCCGCTTCCACATGAGACTCCTTCAGTGGATGCTGTTTTCTCAGTGGTCCTTTCAACAGCTGCCAATGACCCACAACATTTTGATAACCCCATCTTGCAAGAAACATCTCTCCTGGTGGATGGTTTCCCCTCAGCTTTTTCAGGGCAGACCCTTTGTTCTCCCCCCTCCAGTTGCCACTGTCACAACGGATGCCTCCCTGATCGGGTGGGGGGGGCATTATCAGGGCAGGACGGTCCAGGGCACTTGGCAACAGTCAGAATGCCACCTGCACATAAATGTCCTGGAGATGAGGGCGGTGCTTTTGACATTGCAGGCCCTTCAGAGCTCTCTTCCCACGGGGACTATAGCAATTCAAACGGACAATATGTCTGTGGTGTGGTACATAAACAAGCAGGGCGGAACAAGGTCCTATCCCCTCTGTCGAGAAGCACTCAGACTTTGGCAATGGGCGATTTCATCTCAATGGTTTCTGATAGCAATGCACATCCCCGGGAAGTCCAATGTCATAGCAGACAGATTGAGCAGAACTATCCTCATGCCTCACGAGTGGTCTCTAAATCAAGCAGTAGTAGACAGAATTTTTCGGAAGTGGGTCCAGCCTTGCTGTGACCTTTTCGCAACTCCACAAAACAGCAAGTGCCTCGACTTCTTCACACTTTTTCCTCTGCCAGGCCAACCCCTCAGAGACACTCTTGGTCACGTTTGGCCCCGGGGTCTTCTTTATGCCTTTCCTCCTTTTCCGTTGATCCCGCAATTAATTCAGAAAGCAACCGCATTGAGATCCAAAATGATCCTCATTGCCCCGTTTTGGCCTCGACAAGTTTGGTTCCCGTTCCTGCACAAATACCTACTGGAACAGCCTTGGCATCTGGAACCTCTTCCAGATCTGTTGACCCACCTCACGGGCAAGCTGCATCAGTCTCTACATTCCATCAACCTCACAGCTTGGTTGCTCCACTTCCAGCCATAGCCAGGCTTCCCCTTATTTCTCCTCCTGTTCGTGATATCATTCTGGCCTCCCATAAGTCCAATACTAGGAAGACTTATGCGAGTAAATGGAAGCGTTTTTCACACTGGGCACAAACTAGGTCCTTTGATCCTTTCCATGCACCCATTCATGAGGTTCTGGACTTTCTGGCAGAGCTTTTTCATTCAGGGTCATCATCAGCCACTATCAGGGTACAATTAGCGGCCATTGCTAATTTTCATGTTGGACTCTCAGAAGCAAATATGTCCCACAAACTCTGTAAAGCCTTTCTCAAGGGCATCTTTTTGCTCAGACCTCCAGTCAAAGATCCACCCCCACAATGGGATTTGAATTTAGTTCTAACCTCACTAATTCTGCCCCCTTTTGAACCTGCAGCTTCTTGCTCCCTCAAACTTTTTTCTTGGAAAACGCTGTTTTTAGTAGCTATAACATCTGCCAGAAGGGTATCGGAACTTCAGGCCTTGTCTGTCCATCCTCCTTATTTGGTTTTTCATAAAGACGGGGTAACTCTCGGAACAAACCCTTCCTTCCTACCAAAAGTGTTATCAGAAGCAAATCTAAACCACTCCATTGATTTACCTGTCTTTTTCCCAGACTATACCAACAGGGCTTAACAAAAATTACATTCATTAGATGTTCATCGCCAATTACAGTATTACCTAGACAGGACAAAACAATTCAGAAAGTCAGACCAGCTCTTTCTCTCTTATGCTGCAGGCAAGGAAAAGGCTTCCGGTGTCAAAGGTTACTCTTTCCAGATGGCTGACATCTGTTATTACCTTGGTCTATGAGTTGAGACACAGGCAACTTCCCTCTAGGCCTAAGGCTCATTCAACCAGGGCACTATCAACTTCAACGGCGTTTCAAGCAAGGTTACCACTAGATGCCATTTGTGCAGCAGCTACATGGGCTTCCAAACATACCTTTATTGCCCATTTCAAGCTTGATTTAGCCGCCAGAAATAGAGCTCATTTTGGTTCCACTGTACTCAGGAGTCTGTTTCATTGAGCCACCCAGGACTAAGATGCTAGGGACTCTGTCCCATCCAGCAAGAATGAAGGCGAGAATGACAACTTAACATTAAGAAGTTATGTCTTAACATAACGTTCCATGTTAGTTGTCTTCTTCTCGCCTTCTTTCTTGTGTCCCTCCCTCCTGCCCCCTAGCCTGGATAGACTCAAGGTTTTGAGTCCTTCCATTTCTGGAGAATACAATATGTTGCGTCTTTTTCCTTGTATCCTTAGTGTTACTAGCAGGTAATCTATTCTCGTAAAAGAGGATTATAATATTATTATTATAATATTATTATTTATACTATGTCTTAGCTTCCAAACGAGATCTGGGAAGTTAGCGCATGGTATTGTGGGATATAGGGCTGCCTCGAGCCGGTAAAAATAGCTCTCGAGCTATAGTATAGGCCGAGTCGGAGCCGAGGATCGGCTCCGAACCCATCCAGCAAGAAAAAAGGTGAGAAGAAGACAACTAACATGGAACGTTATAGTAAGACATGACTCCTTATTAAATAAAGTGGTGTTTATTCTTATAGTTCTACAGCCATTTTAACACTCCAACAAACTTCGTGTTTTTATCCAGGATATTGTGCCAGTACCACAGTTGATGTAACTATGTCTAGTGCGATTGGTACTTTACATTGCTGTCATTTATTCACTAACTTTATTTTGTTACTCCACCTGATCGTCACTATCTAATGACATTGGTCTGTAGTTCAAGAACTCTGAAGCATTTTCCCTTGAAACAAAAGAGAAAGTTTCACTGGCAAAATCTGTCCCTGGGCTCTCTTATTGAGAGAAGATTAAAAAGCAAAGTTCCCCTTCAACTTTTTGACACACACACTGTTATCAGAAGCCTATTTCTACTCTAGCCTGTTGTGCTTCCAAACGTGTCTTCAGACCTCCAGGAAAAAGTATTCCAAAGGACTGCTGACTATAGCAAAGAGAGTCTTAAATCTGCCTCTCGACATCCAAAGTGCCAAAGGAGACTTGTTTCTGTTTTGCCTGTTCTAAAGTTTCTACAAATACTCTGGTAGCTTCCTAGTTATTAATGTTATCCTCTGTCATAATTTTGTCACTAGCATCTCTTTTTGCTTGTGTGAATCCATCTTTACTGCAATAGGGCAAGGCTGCCTTCAGATGGCAAGATTTGAAGCATACGCATGATGCACATTTTCAGTTAGCAAATTTTACTGTGAAACGCCAGGTCATATTGTTGAGATGTATTTAGTATGTGATGAGGTTTGTTTTATCCTTTCCTCTTGCAGTTGGGGACCATTCCCTGTCATCAAAAAAGGGGAAAAATTATTGTATTGCTTAGTTTATTTAATGTAATTGCCGCGGTAGTAAGGTGGTAGCATTGTTACCTCACAGCAAGAGGTTCTCCTGTTCAATTCTCGGCTGGGCTTGGGACTGCCTTCTCTGTGGAGTCTGCATGTCCTCCCCGCTATTGGGTAGCGTTCGAAAGACATGCGTGTGTAAATGGGCGTGCCTTCATTGAAGGTTGGGCATCGAGCTGGCACCTCGGCCTTTTGTAAAAAATCTACTGCCAATCATTAGTGGACCGGAGTTCCGCTGTAGCGACCCCTTACTGGGAAAAGCCGAAAGACAAACAACAACTTAGTTTATTTAATAATGTGCAACCATCTGCAGATAGTTTCACCATTTCTTCAGGGTGTGTAATATAATTTGACCCATCTTTTAGTAATGTGTTAGACTTGTCATCAAGTCCATAGTTACACTGATATTTGAATAAACCCTTATTATCTCTTAAATTTGTAGCTAAATTTAGTTATTGATTTGATCACAATTCATTTATTAGTTTTAAATGTAGTTTTATGAAACTGTTATAACTTTTGTTACTGACCAGTGGACAAGACCTTGTAATACTTCCACATCCTTCTCTTCTTTTTCACCTTAGATCACTTACTATTCCACTATGGAGGACAACCTGCCCAGTTTTATAGTGATAGGAACATAACATTTTCACACATCTTTAATGTAGTTATAAAAAATACATGTTTCTTTATTGCCTGACTTTCAAGTCTAAGCTGCCAGTTCCATAAACACATATCAGCATTTATTAAATTAAAATCTGATTGATAGAACTTCGTTGCAGCCTTCCTTTCTTTTGTAGACATAAAACCACAACCTGACAGGTAACACACTAATGGTCAGATCTCTCCAGTTGTGGTGCAACAAAACAAGACTGATTTTAATCTGTTTATTACCATGTGTGCACTTCAATTTGTAATATTGTCCGTTATCAGTTTATTAGTTTTCTTGATGTCATTACTGGGGACATTTATATCTCCTGCTATATGATCTCAGTTATTTGTAAAACTTTTAGTGATATGTTGAAATAACTTACTGTTAGTTCCCTTCATGATATTTTTAGAGCAGTAACAGAGGTACATCACAACTGTTACTCTTATTTTGGCAATTTTTATTGTTAAAAATTTAATAGTAATCACTATTTTTTTTTAAATTGATGCTCGTCCACCTCTCTGATTAATTGTAAAATTATGATGACCACTAAGCCTAGGGATGGTTGTAGGTCTCTTACTAAACCAAATTACTGTTATATGCAATATATCAGTCAAGTCATATGCAATAGCAGCCACTAATTCCTCTTGTTTATCATTTTGACTGCAGGTATTTGTCATTAAACATATCAAATTGATATTATTTGAGCTTAAGGAGATTGCCGAATCTACCCTAAGAAGATTTAATCAGTTTAGTTGCTGAATCTACCCTAAAAAGATTTAATCTATTTTAGTTAACTGGGTTCCCACCACTTTATTTCCTAAGTGGCTTAAATGCAACTTATTTGTGGAAAAATAAGCAGGCGTTTTATTAACATTTCCCAGAGTGAAGTAACTTTCCATGAATTCTTTAAAAATTCTTGTCTTAAGAAATTTGTAAAGGACCATTGTTTTCACACTTGGGAGAACTCCAGTCAACTTGTTGCTCATTCAGCCTCCGTCATGGTAGCCTTAACATTCAATTTTAATTTTTGTTTTTATTTGAAAACTTTGTAGAAAAGAAACTAGTTATTCTCATTTTCATACAGAATGCTTGGCAGCTTAGAGAGCATTATTTTAATTAAGCTCTTGGACAAGAATTTAAACTGGTAATGGACCATGCCTCACTGTTATATTTTAATAGGACAGTAGGATGGAAATGTACAACTATATAGATGGGAACTTTTGTTGCAGGGTTTTAAGAGCACTGAAACACAGACTAGGTTCTCTTCAACATAATGCAGCCAGCCTGTCTAGGGCTGTGAGCCCTATTAGGTGATGCACAGGGTTTCACCCTGGCTGGGGGATCACTGTAACATTGTGTGGTGGTCAGAATGATGCATATGTTCTGAACAAATACTGTAAACAGAACACTTGCTTTAAAAATTATGTAAATGCTTTTAAGGCTGTAAATAGAACTGATGCGTTCAGTACTCATGTACTGTTGTGTAAGCAAAAACACAATTGCGATGACTGCAAGGATCCACTAAAATAGTTTGAGATTTTAGCTTTGAAATAAGCCTTTACTAGTGTCTCTCTTCTTTTAATTTTTAATCAGTGCATCTTTGTATTCTTTGCATGTTTTTACTGTTGATGCTTTTCTCCAAACTTCTTGGTGGCCTGCTTTTTTTTCTGTACAATTTTGTATTTGTCAGAGAAGATTTTGCATGATTCAGTTACTGTAAACAGTTTTGTAGTTAAGTGATGGATAAGCTGAGGGTAACAGTTCTCCCATTTCAAAGTGGAGCTGGTATCTCATAGAGTGGATTATGTGCATGGAACATGTGCAAGTTTACTGCAGTCGGAAATTATACTTGAGGAAAACTGGATGTATTTACCCAGAGAGAAATCCAGAGAAAATGGAGGAACATGGGAGGCCCAATGTGCCATGGGCAACAATTATTGTCATAAGGGAATGACAGGGCACTTTTGGAGAAGATGATGATTCCAGAGAAGAGGTACTCTCTGTGATACTCATCTCCTGCTCGTTCTGTTTAAGCTGCAGAAGAGATTAAGATCTCATGAGTAGGTTTTTGTGCCACTGTTAGACTTGCAGATGTGCAGTAGGTCCCAAAGGATGGTGACGGCAGAGGCTCAGCGAGGCTAGGATCCCCCTTCAGTAGTCTCTTGCTTTGAGATGGTGATTGTGCCCTTGGTTTTGTTAAGAAAACATTGTGGTCATTTAAAATAAAACAAAAGTAACCACTGAAACACTGAACACTAGTAAAGCAAAAGTAAAACGCCAGCTAAGTGAAGCGAAAACACAGTGAACGAATGTAATAAAAACGAAATCTGCATTTATTTTCATATACAAAATAACTGAGCGCTTTCACCCATCAGCATAGTGGGTTTTATCAGAGTTATCTTAAAAACAGCAACTACCCTTTATATATACAAATCCATTAGCACATCCTGTAACTCTGTCAATTTAACCATTAATCAATTAAATGTTAAATATTCATATAAAGTAAACGTTTACTCTTCCCTTGTTGTAACAAGCATTAACCTTGTATGCTGTTTATGTTTAAAAAAATTTTCAATCATTTTTAATATATGAATACATACTGTCTTACAAATTCATATTAGTTCACCTGTTGTTACTTTCCACCACTTGTTTCCTTTTTAATACCATAAATTAATGTAGGTTAATATACCATAATAAATATCTAGTTATTAAATAATATGTAAATTCATATTTAAAAATAACTACACATATATTTACATGTCATAATAAATATCTAGTTGTTAAATAATTTGTAAATACATTATTAAATACATTTTTAAATAACTACCATTTAATATGTTTGTTAGTAAATGTTGAAACATAAAATTTAACCTCAAAACATCGTATCTGCTCCCTATGTAACAAACTTAAAAATATTCACATATAAAATGTCAGCAAGTTATATTATGTAAGATTTCATTTTCAAATAACTCATAATCGATATGTGGTCACTTATTCCTGGTTTTACACTTGAATTTAACCTCAACTGCCATATACACTCCTTAGCTTCTAGGAGTGTATTCACATCACCTTCGTTGATATTGTTGTCAGGTATACGATCAACCACAAAAAACAGGAATCTTTTAATATCCTTACATGTTTTGCTTTGTGTGTACAGAGAATTATTTGTTTTTTTTTTGTTTTTAATATCCCTATTGTGCTCTGTAATTCTCTCCCTTAACCTTCTCTTAGTTTTACCTATGTAAAATGCATAACATGATAAACAGGAAGCTAAATACACAACGTATTTGGTGTTACAGTTTACATGTCCTGGACATCTAAGAGTTCTGTTAATACCTTTGACTGTAACATAAGGGCCATCGTTAATAAATCTGCAACACTTGCAAAATCCACATTTTTTCATCTTAGAATTTTTATATAATGTTTCACTTTCAAAATAATCCTTCAGATTCCTTCCTTTACTATACACAATCATTGGAGTTCTACCTATGTATTCCAAGACCTCAGTTTGGTTATTGAAAACCTTGTCAAAAGTCTCCCTGATATTTTTGGTGATGTGACTTACATTGTCTGCAAATGGCACAACAAAAGCACATGTTTTATTTGAGTTATACACTTCTTGTTGTTTTGCCTTTGACATTCCATATAACAATATTGGTTTGAAAATGTCTGTTCTCTTTTTATAAATTTCAGTTGTAATTTCTTCTATAAGCTTTTTAGGGTAACCCCTATCCAAGAACATGTCTGACGATTTGTTCATTTCCATGCTAAATTCCTTGTTGTCACTAATTATTCTTGAAAGCCTCACCATTTGACCTTTTACTAAATTCCGCTTTTGGAAATGAGGGTGACAACTTTTGAAATGTAAGTACGAATTCGAAAAAGTTTTTTTACGGTAAATTGTAGATTCTATCGTATCCATTACTTTATATAGTTTAATGTCCAAATATTCACAATAGTCAAAATTCATATTATAAGTAAATCTCAAAAATGTTGTAGTTTTCTCTAAGTATTTCTATAAATGTATCCAAATCATTCCTATTTCCTTTCCAGAAAATTAGAATGTCATCCAAAAATCTTAAATAAAGGTCAATCTTTGACCAAAAACTACATGTAAAAACTTGTTGTTTCTCCCACATAGCCAGCACAAGGTTGGCATATGTGGGAGCACATCTTGCTCCCATTGCTACACCTGAGCATTGCTGGTAATATTCACCATCAAGTTGGAAAAAATTGTTTTTGAATACCATTTCCATCATGTCTACCAGTAATTTATGTTTGACTGTGTGTATACTCCCAAAAACCTTTAAACTCTCTTCGAATAATTCTAGTCCTTCCTCCAAAGGGATCACAGAGAACAAGTTGACTATGTCTATGGTAACCATGTATATGTTACTCAGATTTTCCTTGTTATACTCCTTTATTAACTCTAGGCAATGCCAAGAGTCCCTAATAATGTGCTTAATGTTGTTTACTGAATCTTTACAACTAACATCTACATAATGTGCTATCGCTTCCAATTTAGATAATTTTGCTGATACAATAGGCCTCAAAGGGGGATTAGATACACTTTTGTGTATTTTGGGTATTCCAAATATTGATGGCGTAACAGGGTGTTCAACTGTAAGATATTCATATTCTTTTTTGTTAATAACACTTTCCAATAGCAAGTCATACAGTTGCCAATCAACTTTGGTATAAGGCTTTGTCATGTCATATCTCGATACCCTGTTGTAAGTTTTCTCATCATTGAGCATACTGGCCATTCTGTAGTTGTAATCCATTTTGTTCATTATAACAACTCCTCCCCCCTTGTCCGTTTTCATTATTCTAAGTTCATCTGAGGTACTCAGTTGCTTTAAACAAAATCTTTCAGCAACCGTTAAGTTATCATCTAATATGTTACATTCTTTCCATGCTTTCCTAAGCTGCATTTCACAAAACATTTCAAATAAATGAATGATTGGATTACTAGGTGGAATAAAAGTACTTGACCTCTGTAAACTAATGAATTTTGTATCTCTTTCTGGTCTGTTGTCAGTTTTACTCTTAAAAAACATCTTCAAATTTAAAATTCTAGTATACATTTTTAAATTTAACAACATTTTTCCCAAATCAGGTTTGTATTTCGGTATAAATTTAAAACCTTTACTAAATAATGACAGATAGTTTTGCCCAAGTGGTTTGTCTGTATAATTGTACATATTGTAACCACCTTCTGAAGTGATGTCACAATTAAAGTTTATACTACCATTGTTGTCATAAACATAATTATCCACCCGTTTGTGTGTAGTTAAGTCCATTGAATTGGAACATACAAGCCTAGTAGATCGTTGAACAAATAAATTTTCTACATCTGAAACCATATTCATAAGATCTAAATGTGTATCAGGTGTAACTAGACCAGTCTCTATAGTGTTTTTAGTAAGAGAATTGTTCTCAATAGTGTCTAATCTCAAGTTTTTGCTCAAAATCAATACATTTGTTGCCTGAATCTTCCCCTGCCGTTGTATTGTTGGCGGTGTTGTTGATACTGCCCCTGGTAACGCTCCCGTAGGCGCTTCAATCTCCGGAGGGCCGGTTCTTCTAAAAAAGACTCCCTGTTGGTATCTGTATTGTCTGTATTGTCTTGTGTTCTGGGAAAAGCTCCAAAATTAGCGTTACTCATGGAAGCTACATTTTGACCATTATTTCTGTTGGTAGCTAACCCGTTATGTGCTTTGAAACAGCGTTTTTAATCTCTAAAGTGTGTATATGCTTTGTTGTTTAAATAATCATGGGTATCCCTCTAACTTATCATTTTTAATATAAAGGCCATTACTCACATACCTTTTCATTTCATGTAAAATATTGTCAAATTTAATTTTGTTATAATCAAATAAGTTTTTCCTGATACTGGTGTCTAGTTTAGTTAATATATCTCTCAATTTAATTAATCTAACATTGTTGTTTTTAATTATCAATTTCATTAACTGTTTTCCAGTATTATCAAAAATTTCAGTTAGTTCATTTAATAATTCAATGTCATTGTTGAAACCAAAAGGTACCTTGAATACCCTTAGTCCCTTAGGTATCTGGTTTAGTTCCAATGAACGCTCAAGAAATACATTGTCCATCTGGAGCGTTTTAAATTTCCTCAACACTTTTTCAAACTCTTCCATCTGTTTAGTTAATGTTCCCATGTCTCGACATCCAGGATTTTGCCCAAAATTAGGAGCCACAAGAACTGTTTTTAAGTCAAACAAATTGAAGTCTGTTCTCACTTTTTCGTTGAACCCACTCCTGGTGTTTGATCCAGAATTTGGTAGCGGAACCGTCTGACTTCCATTCCCTGGTATTACTTGCGTCGTCCGACTGCCAACATCATCCCCCAAACAATTGCTAGCCACTGGGTCTGTTCGTGAAGTACCTGGTGTTGAGTGAAGGGTATAGATTTGTTCCTCTGTTTCCGACAACAAAATATTGGTGTTTGAAACATTTCCACATCCGTTTTGAGTATTTACAGCGTTATCTTCTTTAAGAGCTGCTAAAAGATGCTGTGTAATAAGTAGTTGCTGTTGTAGTAACTGCTCCATCCACAATAGACAATATATAGTCTTTCCAAAAGGTTTGGTGTACAACAAGACCACACGTTGTGTTAATTTAGTTCCTTAAGTTTGTTCTTGTGCTTCCGAAACAATCAGCTGCGAATTACGAAGCGTAACAAAATAAAACAAAAGTAACCACTGAAACACTGAACACTAGTAAAACAAAAGTAAAACGCCAGCTAAGTGAAGCGAAAACGCAGTGAACGAATGTAATAAAAACGAAATCTGCATTTATTTTCATATACAAAATAACTGAGCGCTTTCACCCATCAGCATAGTGGGTTTCATCAGAGTTATCTTAAAAACAGCAACTACCCTTTATATATACAAATCCATTAGCACATCCTGTAACTCTGTCAATTTAACCATTAATCAATTAAATGTTAAATATTCATATAAAGTAAACGTTTACTCTTCCTTTGTTGTAACAAGCATTAACCTTATATGCTGTTTGTTTAAAAAATTTTTCAATAATTTTTAATATATGAATACATACTGTCTTACAAATTCATATTAGTTCACTTGTTGTTACTTTCCACCACTTGTTTCCTTTTTAATACCATAAATTAATGTTTACTTTATATGAATATTTAACATTTAATTGATTAATGGTTAAATTGACAGAGTTACGGGATGTGCTAATGGATTTGTATATATAAAGGGTAGTTGCTGTTTTTAAGATAACTCTGATGAAACCCACTATGCTGATGGGTGAAAGCGCTCAGTTATTTTGTATATGAAAATAAATGCAGATTTCGT
This sequence comes from Protopterus annectens, assembly GCF_019279795.1. Classification (NCBI taxonomy): domain Eukaryota; kingdom Metazoa; phylum Chordata; order Ceratodontiformes; family Protopteridae; genus Protopterus; species Protopterus annectens. The sequence goes on from NC_056749.1 coordinate 365,626,493, forward strand.
TTTTATTACATTCGTTCACTGTGTTTTTGCTTCACTTAGCTGGCGTTTTACTTTTGTTTTACATTGTGGTCATTTAAGTTGTGTCAGGTGTATATTCTCCTCCTTTGAGCTGGACACCATACCCGTACTAATAAGCTGTGCAATGAAAAAGGATTTTATTATTATAATGGATATGTGTTGATCGAAGGGCAGCAAGTTGTTTACATAGTCTCCTAGGTCACAAACTACTGGATGAAATTTTCATGGGTATGTTGTTGTGATATTTACAAGGTCTGTCATGCTTGCTAAAAAAGAGGCTAAGAGAGGAGTGGCAGTAGTAAAGATCAAGGCATATTGCTTACTCCGAGGTGATCTCTGTCTAACATATAAAGCTATGTCATACCCAGAGCTGTTGGACATGCTACACCTAAAGAAATCCCAATCCCTCCGAGCTACATGCTCTAGGGACATAAACACGGTCACCACAATAAACAGGACACGCTGGAGGGATAGATTCCTGTCCCAGAGACTTCCTATACTCTGGAACAAGCTACCCATCTATGTTGAGCAAAGTTCTTCATTAGCACTCTTCAAGAAAAATCTTGATGAGTGGATGGGAAATAGGAAATACACCCCGGAGATCACTTCTGTATCTCTGCTGGACAGTGGCACAGGAAAATAACTTTCTTGAGTGGCGTAAGCTATGGAACCTTACTGGCTAGGCTTACGTAGGCCCTTGGGCCGATAGCCTAGTACCTACCTATGAATGTGTGGGAGATGACTGGCAACAGTCAGGGATGAGTGTTGAGGGTAGGAGTGTGGCAGTTGATTGAGAGAGATGGTGATAGTTGACATGACACCCTGACCGATTGTAGAAAATGGGGAGAAAAGAGGTTCATGATGGATGATGAGTACTGTTCTCAGGAAAGGTAGAGAGCTAGAAGTTAAATTAGTCATAATGTGACACTGCCTTATTTCATGTTTGTATTGTTGAATAAGAGAGAGCTCTCCAGCACAAGTGGATCATGTGATCAGATCAAGAGGCAGGTACCACCACCAGGCTAAATATCTTCATTACTATTTGAAGATCAGGTTAAGAGGTATGGATTGCAGAGGTAATGACCTAAACAAACTGAAGTGCCTTCACAATACTGAGAAATTTTTCAGTAAAAGCCAATGACCTTGTCATCAAAACATTAATCACTGAAAATCAAAAGGTATACGAAAACTGGTAGACACTTGGAAAATAGTCATCATGCAACTGGCTGTACAGTACATATGGAGAAACTTAGTTTGTTTTTGCACCCATAATACAGTCAGAGGAGTTAACATTTCTGCTGGAAAACTTGTACCATTTTCTGTTCTCTAAAAACAGAAACTCTACTGCAGTACTTAAATAGGGGGTATATCTGTTGGTAAATCTGAAACAAAATGAATGTACAGTCTAGTCTGTATTATGAAATGAAAATCTTTATCATGCTGGAAGCCAGAGATCATTCCATGCTTTTAGTGGACAGCCCTCACATTTTTGTATAGCTCTCTGTACAGGACCAGGAGAGAGCAGATCCCCTGGTCTGTTCATAATATTCATTGGAAACTTGTGGTATAGTTTGCAGAGCAAATGAAGGAATTTCAACCTGTGGTACTGATTAGTCGACGTAACTGCAACCAGAGCTCCTCAACATTTGAAATTGTTCACCTTATCTGCACCAATGACTTTGCGAATTGAGAAGGTGCATACAGAACCAAAAAAAGTAAGTATGGAAGACCTGTTGTCCAAAAAGGGTAGAATGCTTGAAGGTTATTCTTTTCTACCATTAAGATAAGATCCAAAATCCAAATGTGTGCAAAACCACAGAGAGCCATAAGGATCAAATAATACAATACCTGGGTATCTGTCTTTAAAATCAAATACTAAAATTAAGTGCAAGTAAAAAAAAATAAATTAAATGAGTTGGGCATGGTTAAAATCCAGATATATGCCTTAACCAGAAAAAGGATATGCAACTGTAGTAAGCTTAAGAGTTTTACTATGCAAAATAGAACAAATCAGGGTGAGCTGACAAAATAATCTTTGACGAACTGTGATAAAATAGCTCATACTCATTTAGGTAGAATGTAATGGCAGTTAACTTGCATGCTGTAATGCAGCTGTTGAGTGCTGACAGATTAAAAGAAAAAATACAGCAGTATTAAAATAACGAGTACGTAGCTTGCAAAGGTTTGGGAAAAGGCAATAAAACACACGGACTATGGAACGGAGTATACCATACAGTGAGCTACAAAATATCACACTATTTTACCAGAGGCAGATAGCAAATTCATTGCATGGAACAAAGAATAGTAAGCTTCAGTAGATGCACAAATACGAGAATAGCCAAAAGAGTAAAGGCAGACTCTAGTTTCCATTTTGTTCTGGTAGACATGACATGGTGCAAATAAATGTCGGAAAATCCATTAGCTTTGGTAGTTAGGATTTGCACAATTAGTAACTCTAAACAGGACTACTAGAAAGCAGCTTGGAACAGTGAGTAAATTACTTGACTTAAAGCAGCAAAGCTTAAAATTAGATTGAAATAAAACACTCAAAGCCAGGCCCACTGATAGCAGCCAACCAGATTGGGCACACTTATTCCTTTTAAATACAGAAATGATTATACATCCTTGCTGCTGTTCAGACATTTTTTCCTACAGATAAGCTGTCGAAACCACACAGCAGTGTGTTCCATAAGTTCAATGAAAATACTACAGCAAAACGTCATCAGCGAATAACATAAAATAATATGAAATGGGAGAAATTAATTTCCAGTTTACAGAGAGATATATAAAACCTTCTGTTTTTAGAACATTCATAAAATCAGATGGACCATAATTATTATTCTTCCTGGAAAACTTTTCATACTATTATTTTTTAAATGAAAATAAACTAACAAAAAACATCATGTTAAATGAACAAAATAACAAGCGCTGGCATATATTAAATGTCAACTTTTCAATACAATGTAACAAAACCAACTAATTTAAACTATATAAATTACATTTACAATTTATTCAGAAGATTTATTCACACTAACACAGACATGAAATTATGGATAGAACTATTAGTGCCTTTTAGCTCTACAAAAGATTTCTTTAATAAGATTCATAAAAATACTCTTACTAATTGGGAAACAAAACACTTGGCAATATTGTATAAAGAATCAGAGTACTAGACGGCCAACAGATACAAAATATATGTGATATCTCAAACACAGATTGGTTAGTGCTCCAAAGCATAATATCACATGCACAAGATCTATGCAGAGTAATTAATAGTTCTTCCTTTAAAAGTAGTCCTAAACTTATAAATTATACATTTGAAAGTATATATAATAATTACAACTGGACAAATCAAACATCAAAAATATATAAAATCTTAATGAATTACAAAACTAAACCCAATCAAAATTTTTTGGAAATTCATTACAAAAGGACATTGAATAAATTTATCAATTGAAAGTAAAAAGTATTTTGTATTGTATTAAATTAACATCTGAACTACAAGTATGGAAGATATATACTTGGAAATTTCTGCATAGAGCATTTATTACTCCTGACAAATTAAAATCGATTCATCCAATGATATTTGTTGGAGATGTTCATTAAGATGCAAAGCAGACTGGACACACAATTCTATATGAATGCATTAACATCAAAAATTTTGGGGAAGAACTCGCTAAATTTCTTCAGGCTGTTTTTACAGATTCCTTTGTACGAACTAAAATCTCTAATTTTTTTGAATGTTAAAATGTGTTAAAGATAACACAGAAATTAATAAAAAAGATTGTATGTTCTTTGGATAAGGAAGTGTATAACAAGAAAATCAAAGTCATCACATGAACCCATTATCGAAGAATTCCCGAAATTGATGGAAGAAACAGCGCTATTGGAAATTTAAGTCAAAGAGCTGAGAATCCGTTCTAAAACATGGATTAACAAAACTTGGGAGAAAATTCTTTCCCTTACTGGGACATTAAAAATGGACATTGACTCTTAATATGCAACTTAAATATCTTCACATATTGTTTTTCTCTCTATTCTCATTTTTTTCTTGCTCAGGCCATTTGTAAATATTGTATCGGACAAAAGCTCTTGACTCAAACCCAGTAATAAGGCTAGTTACCACATATGGATGCAATACTGCGAGGTTGACTAATAGTGTACAACGGAACTGGAATATACTTATGGCAGATAACTACAGTTTTTGGGAGATAGATGTTTGTTTTCATACAGAAAAGGCAGAAATGTGGGTTCTATTTTCAGTCAATACTAAAGGGGACATAGTTCATTGAACTCTGCAATACAACTAACCCTTCTATGGGACCACATACAGGGATGTTTCCCCTGTGGACATTGTGTATATTGCCTAGAATGAACAAAACAACTAGTTTCAGCAGTAGAAATACAAGTATGGTTTACACTATTTCTTTTTTTGGGAATTTGTCACATAGACTGCGTTATTTATCTTGTTACATGTGCTTGCTCTGCTTTTTATGTAGGGCAAACCTCCAGGTCAGTAAAGTTCAGAATAGCTGAACACCTAAGTGATTTAAGACATAAGCTTCTCACTAATGCCCTGTATAAACATACAATCAAACATCCCAGAGCTAATTTCCACTTTACCATTATTGACAAAATTAAAGGCAATAGATCAAAGACTGTGGGTTGGCATCAAATGTTGACTAAAGATGGAGAAAAAATGGATTATTAAATTAGGTTTATTCCCCCCTGGATTGAATGAGCACCTTTAAGTAAATTGATGCATCACATGATTCTAATTACCACAGATATAAATAGAGGTTTTTTTTTGATGTCTGCTTTTTTACACTGAAGAAGGCTGTATTGTATTGGCCGAAACAGGTCTGGATTTTTTCTCTCTATGGAATGTGTTTTTTAGCATTGATGTGCAATAAATAACGTTATTGAGTTTCTGCATCACTGTCTGCTGGTCCAATACGTTTTTGGAACACTAGTTTGGGACCTGGCAGTTGCCTTACTTGCAGGCGCTGTTTTTCTTAGAGTTGCATTTACAAGTCCCATGTATGCCTTTATCTTCAGCAAAGGCACAGTTGTAACAGTAGTTTTAGGGTTATAAAATTGCATTTCAAAAAAGAATAGACTAAAACAAATGCACTCATCTTTTACCCCATATCCCTCTGATGTAGCACCTATAGCCACTATGGACTGGAAATTGACTGCATCCTCTGTGGCTTTGGGGGTCCAGTCAGTGGGCAAAGAAGAACCACTGTTATCATTCCTGAGAGGGGGAACAGAGAAGACTTCACTATTTCATCAGAATGCTGTGCCCATCCCTGGGGAAGTTGCTTCTGCCATTACTAACACTTCCTGTTTTCCTGTCAAAAAGAAATAGAAATCTAAGCAAGTATCTACTCCTACTCAAATTTTCTTAGACAGGATTAGTTTACTGGCTGTCAGGGTTTAATTCGGGCTGTTGATCCTTCTTGTAAAATAAGTTTCTCTTAAAAGGAGGAGGGAATACCTCCTTTCCTGAAGAAATTCAATATTTTGAATGTGGACAGGAGGATGAAGGGGCAGATACAGGGATTTCTCCTCAGATTTTTGATTCAGAGGAGTTCAGTTTCTTACTCTCCTTGTGTGTGTGTGTTGAGTGCTTGTGTTTTCAGTGGGAGAAGACTAAGGTTTGATAGTCCCTCAAAAATACTGAGGTGGTACAGAAGGAATTTCCAGAAACTGTATCCATTCCTCCATTTGTCAGTTTTCGAGAATGTATGTTTTACTGCCTGCAGTTTTCCGATAGCCAGCTGCCCATGGAAAGGCAGATAGGATGTATACTATCTTCAGTCTTAAATTGTTATGCATCTTTTGCAAATCTAATCCAGTAGCTATAGCTTTAGTTGATCCCAATCTTGCTGTCTTTAAGGATGGGAAGATTAAGTATGGGGGGACGTGTATGCTTCTGCTACTCTGATTTTTAGAATTTTGAATTATCAGGCTTATGTTAAGGTTTATTGTAATGAACTGTGAAAGTATTAGGAGTGTGCTGTAAATAATTAAGTTACCGCTGCTGTTCAAGTCATTATTCATTGTATATAATGTGAGTATGACTCTGTAGTTACTTCAAGGGCTATGAGCCACTGGCGCTGTTTTTAGGAGGTTTGCATAGCTTCTTTCTCAGCGCCTCACAGATGGTGATAAAATGAGATTTTAAATTCTCCTGTCGATAGAAATTGTTTGATCCCTCTGCTGTAGAGTTGATCAGATAAAATAATGAAATGAGTAAGATGATACAGAGAATCTCTTTAAGATTTTCGGGCCCTCCTTTTCTAGATTTTCCAATTGATTCTCTAACTCCTAATCTAATTTTGGTAAGAAATAAAATAAACAGTCTCAAAAAAATACAGGTGACCAGACATTTAAGAAGAAATGGCAAGGGAGTTCCAAGAAGAATTCTGGAAACTGAAAAAACAAAAACAGTGTAGTAAGTCAGAATGACTTTTTTCCACTCCCAACCTGGCAGCCCGTTTTTCTTCCAGAAGCCCTGAATCTCCACTTTTCTCTGTGCCCAACGGGTAGTTTCAGACAAATGGGTTCTGAAGATCGATCATTCAAAGTTACAGATGGCAGTGGGAGGAAATTCATCCTTTCCAGGGTAATTCCTCTTCCTCCAAACCAAAGTCTTTTGTTTTCACCTGTCCATCACATGCTTTCCCAGGGTGTGATAGAACCCATCTCCTTTTCCAAGGTGAGAATGGGGTTTTATTCAAGGATGATTTTATTGCCAAAGAAATAAAATGCTTCAAGACTGGTTCTGGATCTTTCTTTCCTAATCCAAATAGAAAAATTGGGGACAGAATGAAGGTCAGTATAACAATATAAGCTAACAAAAAAGAAATACCAAACCAAACAAGGCTAAAATCAAAATACTTTAATATGTAGCTTGAAATAAAAAGAAATGGTAAGTGCATTCACGGTAGAGACACTGCTTCATCAGACAGCTTTAACTGAAGTATCCACCATTTAAATATAAAACTTGATCCAATAAGAAAGCAGTAAAATGTGGTGTCATTAAATTTAAATAATTATACAAGAAATATATATAATCTTTTACATATTTGCACATAGTACAATGAAAAATATATATATATATTGTACACAAGTAAAAACAGCATATGTTAAGATAGTATGAAAATTGTAAAAAAACTATTTAAAATCTACTAATGCATCAATCTACGCCCTTTAAAAAATAGTTTTAATGAGGAAATCCCATTTAGACCAGGTAGCTTTTCAGCATTTAATAAAAGAATCCATTTCTGTTCTATGCTTTCGGTATAATTTCTAACATCTCCTCCTCTTAAACTAATATCTAAAACTTGCAAAACAAAGAAAATAATGTGTAGAATCATACTTTATAATGTGTGCTGCTAGAGCATTAGTGTCTTTTGGTTTTTTATGTCTCTTCAATGCTCCAAAATTCTGTCCTTAAATGGTCTGTTAGTCTTTCCGACATAAAAAACATGGCAAGTTTGACAAAAACTTAAAGACGACATTCATACTTTTACAGTCAGCATAAAAGTCAACATTGATAGTAAAACCTAAAATTGGATGTGTGTAGGAAAGACAAGTGTAAATAGATTTACATGCAGAGCAACCTCTGCATGGAAATGTACCTGTTCTATAGGAGCCAATCTTTCTCTCTTCATATGTGTTCGATTTGTAACATAGATGCTGTTTGAGAGATTTATTATTTCTAAATGAAAAATGTGGAACATCTATTTTATTTGTCAGCTCTGGTATACTTCTCAATATTTCCAGTTATTCTTTATCACTTCACAATGTTGGTTAATGTCACTAGAATATTGTAAAGGTACTATGTAAATAACATTATTAGGTTTTTGTTCTGTATTATCAGCAGATGTTCTAAAATAGGGTTTACATCTGTCATGTCTCTGCAGCCATGCCTTAGAGATGCAACTGTCTATCTCTTGTTTTTGATAGCCTCTTTCCAAAAATTCTCTCTTTAAGGTTTCAAGGGTCATTTTTGCAGAAGAGTCATCATTGTGAAGCCTAAGTATTCTACAAACTTGCCATTTAAGTATATTTCTCATATGTCTAGGGTGCATACTGTTTTTATGTAGAAGTGCATTACACCGTGTGGGTTTTCTGTATCAACTAGTGGAAACAGAAAAGATCTGAATAATTTTATGTCATATATACATGGTACAACTACTTTTTTTTAAATTTTCATGTGTATACTCTCCTGATTACCTTGCATTTTTGGATGTAAGATTAGATAAATTCAATCTTAATTCTGTTTTTACTAGTTTATACAGAAAACCCACACGGCGTAATGCACTTCTACACAAAAACAGTATACACCCTAGACTTATAAGAAATATGCTTAAAGGGCAAGTTTATAGATTTCTTAGACTTCACAATAATGAGTTGTCTGCAAAAATTTCCCCTTAAAACCTTAAAAATAGAATTTATGGAAAGAGGCTATCAAAAACAAGAGATAGACAGTTGTATCTCCAAGGCATGGTTGCAGAGACATGACAGATGTAAGCCCTGTTTTAGAACATCTGTTGAAAATATAGAACGACAAAAACCTACTAATGTTATTTACGGAGTACCTTTACAATATTCTAGTGACATTAACCAATATTGTGATGTGATAAAGAATAATTGGAAAATATTGAGAAGTATACCTTAGCTGACAAAATAAGAGATGTTCCACATTTTTCATTTAGAAATAATAAATCTCTCAAACAGCATCTATGTTACAAATCGAACACATATGAAAAGAAAAAGATTGGCTCCAATAGAACAGGTACATTTCCATGCAGAGGTTGCTCTGCATGTAAATCTGTTTACACTTGTCTTTCCTATACGCATCCAATTTCAAGTTTTACTATCAATGTTGACTTTTTATGATGACTGTAAAAGTATGAATGTTGTCTATTTTAGTTTTTGTCAAACTTGCCATGTTTTTTATGTCAAAGACTAATAGACCATTTAAGGACAGAATTTTGGAGCATTTAAGAGACATAAAAAAACAAAAAAGACACATGCTCTAGCAGCGCACATTATGAAGTATAATTCTGCACATTTTCTTTGTTTTGCAATTTTAGATATTAGTTTAAGAGGAGGAGATGTTAAAAATTATACCTAAAGCATAGAACAGAAATGGATTCTTTTATTAAATGCTGAAAAGCTACCTGGTTTAAAGGGGATTCCTTCATTAAAACCATTTTTAAAAGGACATAGATTAATGCATAAGTAGATTTTAAATAGTTTTTTTACAATTGTCATACTATCTTAACATATACTGTTTTTACTTAAGTGTACATTATATATATATATTTTTTTTTTTTCATTGTATTATGTGTAAATATGTAGAACAAGATTATATACATTTCTTAGAATTCAAATTTAATGACACAGTTTGCTGTTCCAAAACACACACACACAACACAAACACACCAAACAGCAATCCACACACACACACCTAAAGTCTTACATCTAACCCTACACTAAACTGTACATACACCACTACCTACTCCCTTACCTTAACCCTAGCCCTAAGGTCCGTCACTGTCGCACACGCACCTCACCCACGCCCTAACCCTAACTCACCTACCCTGCCCTAACCCTCACGTCCACACATTTGCACACTTACCTGAACCCGACCCGTAACTTTCCATCACAGTGCTGAAAATAGTGAAACTACAGGAACGGACAACCAAATTCTTTCCCTAGGAAAGGATTTGGTTTTCTGAAACCGCTGTTTTCAGCTTTCACTTATTAGGGGTCGATATTGGAACATTTGATGTTCTAATATAGACCCCTTAGGACTATCCACTGCATTAAGCGTGTTCACAAATTGTATATCTCCAGTTATAGCTCATTGAAGGCTACAGGGTATCCACATTTTTCCATATTTGGGATGACTTGCTTAAAAGTGTCAGGAATCTCCTTTTCTCTTTGATGAGAGATTTGTCACGCAAGCTGGGATTACAAGAGAACATTCAAAAGTCTTTCTTTACTCCACACAGGATTGTATTTCTGAGATGTCAACTAGACATCACAGTTCAGAGAGCTTTCTTTCACAGGAAAAATAGATCTATATTTATTTCTAGGGTTTTCATGTAGAATTCATTCACTACTAGGGAATACCTCAAGATTTTGGGTCTCGTGGCTTATATGATTCTTATGATAGCTCTGGCAAGACTCCACACGAGAAATATACAGTGGTATTTGAAGTCTGTTTGGTCCCAGCACTGACATACCTTGTCTTTTTGTATCCCAGTGCTGGAGTTTGTCCAAAGGGAAATCTCTTGGTGGAGGTAACAGATATACCTAAATTTGTGTCTGGCCTTCAACGTTGTTCCAAAGCAGTCAGCCATCACATACTTCGAACTTTGCTTTGTCAGCAGTTACAGGAGGGAAAAAGTGCAAGGTGCATGGGGCGGGGCACCAAGGACACATGCAAGTACATAAATATATGAGAGTTGCCCTGATCAAGGCAGTCAACTGTGAATCATCTTTGGTGCCTGGGACCTCTTCAATTTGTTACAGATAATACCACAACATGTACATCAGCAAACAAGGGGGGAACTAGGTTGTTCTCCTCCTGCAGATTAGCCATGTTGGCTTGGGATATAGCTTCATAGTAGTCTCACTATACAGGCATCCTGCATTCTGTCAGAGCAAAACTATATTCCAGACAAGCAGAGCAGGACAGTGGCAGACCATCACGAATGGAAACTTGATCAGGGTCTTCCAAGATTTGATCCATTTATGGGGAGTTCCTCAAGTAGATCTGTTTACCTTCTGTCAGAACAATGTGGCAAGATTCTGCTCCAGGACTCCATGATAGAACTCCTGGAAGACTGATGCTTTTTCTTTACCACCCTTTCCACTGATATCCTGAGTACTGCTGAAGATTCAGAAGGAATCCACCATAATCATTGCAATGACTCCCTTCTAGCTTAGACAACCATGGTTTTCTCTTCTGTTAAAAATGGCTAGGGGCATTGGCCATAAGCTTCCTCGCAGATTGAATTTACCTGCACATGATCGGGGTGTTTGATACACCCACACATCAGTTTACTTTCAGTTGATTACTTGGATGATAAGGTCTTAATTCCCTTTAGGCACCTATTTATTGAGGATGTGCAGCAGGTATTATCCCAGGATGCCTTATAATAGTATTAGAAAATCATGCATTAGCAAATGGAAACGTTTTTTCTAGTTTGTACCAACAACATAACTAGCATCCATTCAGGGCTACTTGTTCTGTGGTTTTACAATATTTGTGCGAGTTACTGTCCTACGGACTTTCTTACTTCTCTGTCAAGGTTCATTTATCAGCCATTTCAGCATGTGGCCCATGGATCCTTCTCTTTCAATGCATTCTCATGTTAAAATGATTTTGAAAGGGGTTTTACATAAGAGTTCTACAAGAAAACTGGTGGCCCCTCCTTGGGATCTTAATTTTGTGTTAGGGAAGTTAATACTTGTTCCATTTGAACCAGCTAACCTGACTGACATGAGGTTCTTAACATAGAAAACAGTTTTATTAATTGCTCTGACCTATGCAAGAAGGATGGTTGAGTTGTAAGCTCTTATGGTGAGTCAACCCTGTCTCATTTTCCACAGGTACAGAGTTTCTTTGAGAGCCAGTCCTTCTTTTATGCCTAAAGTGGTATCAGAGTTTATTTTAAGCCAAACTATCCATCTCCTTGTTTTCTTTCCTGAACCCAAAAGTGCGTGAAAAAGGATACTCCGTACCTTGGATGACCAGACGAGACTCGTGCTATTTTGACAGAACTACATCTTTCAGATGATCTGATCCATTATTTCTAGTGAAGGTAAGAAGGGAAACGTGACAGACTTCTTCCAAATGGTTGTCTGTGACTTTTACTTTTGTTATACTCACCACAATAGACTATTCCAGGCAGAATGAAGCCCTACTTAACATAGCCTTAGCTTCGTCTATATCTTTTTGGAAATGGTTGAATTCTGGAAGTATTCTGGAAGCTGCAACTTAGTCCTCTGTGCATATGTTTACACTAAGGTTTGATTCCTTCTCTAGGTTTAGATCTGGCTTTTGCAAGGATTGTTGTCCAGGGGCTCCTGGACTCTTCTCTGTCCAGCTCCAAAATGTAGTTAGCAAGGGTAGTCTACCCATGTAGCATAGGCAACTTCAGCAGTCATGAATGTTTTGAACATAGTACAGTTGTGTAAGTAAACTTTCCATAACAGTAATGTTTGAATGATCACTGCTGCAGTAGCTACTCCCTCCACCCTACTTGTTTTTTGGTAAGTGGCTTATGCCATGGTATTTATTTTGTGTTCCTCCTAGCATTGCCCTTACAGGGCTCAGTCTCCCTTTCTCTGTTGACAAGAAAGCTCTGAAGGGCTTGGCAGCAAAACTTATCTTTTTAGTCAGCACAGCTCAATCTGCCCAACAGTTTAGGCATGGAATTTGGCCTGCTGTTATCCCTGGCAGAATATAAACCCGTACAACTAAGGCTACTGCAGCAGTGATCATTTGAACACATCTACTGTTATGGTAAGTGTACTTTTACAACTCTTCTTTATGCTTGCTAGGGAAAAGATGCTCATGTATAAATCCAATAAAAAATTGTGAATCGTAAGAGTTATGAAAGACCTAGCAGTGGTGGCATGGAAGGGATAGCCTGACATGAGCTCAGCTGATCCAGTATTGATTAGCAGCTTACGGGCTTGATGAATCTAGCAGCTAAACAATGCCCATCTTAGAAGGATTATTCTTGAGCTGTCTAGTGCCACTATCCTTCAGTCCCCCCCCCCCTTGCTTTTTTCCCCAGGGAAAGGGTTAGGCTTAAATGAATATTCCCCCTCATTCCCAGGACACCAGTAAAGTCTCAAACCCCTCTGAGGCTTGCCTGTATGACATTTTCTTTTTTTAGTTGTTGCCCTCACTGAGGGGTACCCAAGATGTGGGAATGAATGGACATGACTGATAAGGGTGACTTGATTGGGAGGTGAAGTAAGTGAAAGCACGTAGAAAAAAAAGTATTATCCCGTGATGCCTTCTAAATAGCATGAAACATGACCTCTCAGGGCCTCTGGAATTACTATTTAACTGTAGCCTCCAAACAGGTTTTGTGCCTCATGAATGGAGAAAGGCAACAGTCATCCCTCTGCACAAAGGTGGGCCATCTACAGACCCTCGAAACTACAGACCCATGAGTCTCACTAGTCTTGTATGTAAAACCATGGAAAGAATTATCAGAGAGATGATCACTAGAGATATAGTAAACCTCCAAACACTGGACCCAACCCAGTTTGGTTTCATCAAGGGCAGATCATGCCTACTCAACCTGGTGGACTTTTTCGAGAAGGTCACCAAAGCAATGGATGGGTGCAAAATCGTTCACACTGCCTGCCTTGACCTGGCCAAGGCATTTGACACAATACCCCACTCTGGCATTGTTGACAAATTCAAGAGGTTAGGTACAAACCGTTATGTCATCCGGTGGATAGCCATCTGGCTCACAGACAGGACCCAGGAAGTTAGAATTGGAGAGTCCATCTCTACAAAGAGGCCAGTCATAAGTGGAGTCCCTCTGGGATCAGTCCTTGGACCATTCCATTTTGGCATTTGCTTCTCAGAAGTCAAGGCCAATGGCAGTGGACTCTGACTAAATTTGCAGATGATTGCAAATTAGGGGCTGTCATTGAATCTCACACTGACACAAATTTTCTCCAGGAGGGACTGAGACAAACAATTGGTGTCAGAGCCATGGCCTAAAACTAAATGCCAAGAAATGCATAATAGTATCCTTTAGGAAGTAGTCCATCCCTGTTAACTATCATATTGACCACACACCCCTTAGAGTTGACCCAATAGTCAGGGACTTAGGGACACACACAGTAATCTAGCCTTTGATCATCACGTATATACAGTGGTGAGGAAGTCATTCTTTGTTGCCCAACTTACAAAGGTATGGCATCCAAGTCCAAGGAATTCATTGTTCTACTGTATTCGGCATTAATCAGACTTGTCATTGAGTACAGTGCCCCCTTTGGTATGTACCTAACCAGGCATATCCAACAACTGGAATGTCCACAGAGGTTTCTCACTAAAAGAATACAGGGCGTAAGTAACATGTCCTATGCAGACCGCCTGAAGGCCCTATCTCTGTATTCTGTCTCCTACAGGCTTTTGAGGGGCGATCTATACCTGACATACAGGGCATTGTCAGATCCCACTCTGGTGGACCTCCTGCATATCCACAAAACAAACCGCACCAGAATTACTCATTCTAAAGACTTAAACCTTGCCTGTGATATAAATAGGACCTGCTGGAGAGATAGGTATGTATCCCGGAGATTACCCTGTCTATGGAATAGGCTCCTCATCCATGTGAAGCAGAGTTCCTCCCTAACACAATTCAAGTGCTGCTTGGACAGTTGGATGGAAAACCATAAATTCATCCCCGGTTTGGCACCTTTGTCTTTAATAGACAGAGAGGTATGCTTGCACTTATCAGGGGCATTAGAACTTGTCAGAGATTTGGGATGCATGGCTAGGCTTAAAAAGGCCCTTATTGTCATTAGCCTAGTAAACACCTATGAAGGCAAACGTTTAAAAGAACACCTTGGTGGAAAACTTGAATGGAACTCTGGCAGTCTGAAAGTAAGAGGTCCTGTTAACATGGATATCACTTTTGCTACTGCTTTGACAATCAGACAGTGAAGTGGTACATCAGGAGAAAGGATGGGGCAAATTTGTATGTCCTATTTAGGCTGGCAAAGATGCAAAAGAACTGGTTCAGGAAAATTGGCCTCACATGTCACAGCGCATGTATTTCTTTAACCAGAACTGCTTGGCTGAGCACATGATTGGGTCCTTCCCTAAACTCTGTACATGCCAGTTAGACCAAAATGTCTTTCAAGCAGTATAAAGCAAGTGGGGACACGCAGAAATGGGCTTACCTTTCCAGGGCACTACACAGGAGATTTTTCTCCAGTTATCAATTTCATTGAGCCAGGTCACTAGATGCTTTCTGTATCCCATGAAATCAAGGCCCTTCTTTGAGCTTTCATGCCAACCTACCTAGTCCTAAACTAACTGATCAGATCAAAAAAAAAAAAAAAAAAAAGAAAATGTCATGGCTTATCCTAAAAACTCAACAGTGCCCTGGGATTCATAATTCTTCCAAATAGTTCATGTGACCCTAGAAGGGTTTCTCCCCTTTCTAATGTAAAAAACTCTTACAACAACAAAATGAATACCTAGTGTACCAGGTACTGAACATTCTCAAGGATTCTGTATGGGTAGTATCAGTTTATTTGCCATTACAGCTCACTTTTCCCCAGATTTGGTGTACATTTTACAAGAGGCCAGGAAGTCTTAACTGGCTAAATACAGAGGTTCTCATTTTGGTGTACTTTTTACAGAGGAAGAATTAGTAAACTGCTTTTAGACATCTCTGATATTATCAAAGCTTTTATTAAGAAGGGATTTGTTTATGGCATCAAGTCTTACTTGTCAGCCAGTGCAATTTGACTTGCTCTTTAGTGCATCCTTTATTACCCCATTCTGTAGTGTAAAATTTCATGAAGAGGTCTCACCATATTTTACCACCCAGGAGACTGCCTTTTATTGGGACTTAAATCTTTGTTGTAGAAAAACTGACCACCCTTTTTTAAGCCAGCTGTTTTAGTAACATTGAAAGTTTACTCCTGGATAAACCTTTTTTTTTTTTTTTTTTTTAGATTACTTAGAATAATTGTGTGTTGCAAGCAATGATATGCAAGGAGACTTGCATAGTCTGTCAGAAGGATTGACTAACCCTGCAAAAATAACCCTTCGTTTTGGTCGGAGGTAGTTCCAAGACTTTGTGTCTTTTTTTTTTTTTTGGTTATTAGCACAATTATTAAATTATCACTTAAGACATAGGCACACACATATTATTGGAAAAGAAAACAAACCTTATTAACTTTTTTTCATTTACATACATTATATATTATATGTTTTCATTTTTAGCAACAACTGTCATTCATTTAAAATTACATAAATTGCTAAATTCCTGCCTTCCCTTAAATCTCTCCTCCTCCTGAACATTATTCTGCATGTACCATTCACACAATGTAATTCATGTCTATCTAATTTGTGGATTGCTGTTGAAATGTCAGTACTCGTAATGCTGAGTGCCAAAAATCTGGGGAAATAAGACTGAAAACACAGAAGAGGAGTGCATCTTGGAAATCACTCTTCTCCTTAAAACTATTTTGCAAAAGAGGCAAGTCCTCCTGAACCCACACATACTGCGAACTTATATATATCATCTCTGAGATCACTATATGTCAGAGAAAAGGGAATATTCCAAGAAATGTCATGTCAAACTTAGTATATGTCCGTTCATTCTTTCAGCCATTCAGTCTCTGCATTTTGGGACTTGTTAGCAGGTCCCAACATTTCAAATGGTTAACTTAATTTGCTCCTTTCCTTTTCTAAAGATTCTACTTTCATTTATTTTATCCCTTTTACAATATTCAGTACTTCAAAATCAGTTGGTTTATATTTTCATTTCAATTTTCTAGTAATTGCTTTTTTTGGCAGCCAGTAGAATTACATTGAATAAGTCTTGTGTGTAGGGAATTCAGATCCTGTGTCCCAACTCAAAAAAACAAAAAAAAACTTTTCAGCTACAGCTATTTGTTCCTTTAGTATTTCTGACTGAGTACTCTGTAGGAAATTTTTTAAATCTGCCAACTCAGTACACTCCCAAAAAGTGTTCCCAGTTACCCTTTCTTTCCCATTATACCTACTATATTTACTTTATCTACCTGTGTAAAAATTTTTTAAAGTCAGTTGCGGTGTAACAATACCTATGCGCAAATACTTCCAAGCAAAGGTTCTAAACCTTCTGGACTTTGTTGCATACTTGGGAGCCATACATATGTCCTCCTGTTGTTCCCTTGTAAATAGTTTTTCCAGTCTCTCTCCATTTTTTTCTAATGTCCTCTAATGTATTTATATAGTTATGCAGTATTTTATATGTCCTTCTCATTTAGCCCTTTAACAGCAGCTTCTGTTCTAGAGTCAACTAAAAACTCTACCAGAGCAGGTATTTCACTTAGGACTCCTATATCCCTTTCTGTCTGATTCTGATTTTTGGGATGAATGTGAACTCTGGAAATATGTTTCTCAAATGTGGATCTCCGTTCTCTTTTCTTAGTGAAATCATGGTTGAAGTTTTGAACAAGCGTGAATTGAAACATTTTGTTTCCATCATGAATCCGTTCCATGTAATCAGAAACAAATGCATCACCCATGAGTATACATCTTGGGGGGGGGGGGGGTGAACCATCACAGGTGAAAGATTACAAAAATTCTTTCATCAGTACCTTTTTCAGATGATAGTTAACCGAATTTTTGGATATTATGAAAAAGAATTAGACCATCTTAACCCAAGACAGTCAAATAAGTAAATTAGTTGGTCCAATATCAAAAGCAGCTTTCTGAAAGGGGAGGAATCTTAAGTATCTATACAAGAGGAAAATTACACTTCCTAACTAGAGTTATGGGATGCAAAAATGCAGATCCTGTCTATATTGTAAATTCATTCTCTACGATAATGCATTCAAAGTGAAAGGAGTTTTGCTTAAACCATAAAGGCACTTTAATTGTAATTCCAGTGAAGTTGTCTGTTGCACATTATGTTCCTTATGTCCAAGTTTCTATACAAGTAAAACAGAGAGAAGTCTTCGGGACAGAATCTATGAACACACACACATGACATTAAGAAGGAGAAATCTAGTAGCGCCCTAGCTAGACATACTGAGGACAACCTGGACCATTCTTTTCTATTTTTCATCATTGATCAAATTGTTGTAGATGAAAGAAATGAACCCTGGATGCTTTTGTGATGCCCATGACCTGGCCCAGCAGTCGAGGATCCTCAATCCTCTCCACTAACATCAGAGAGGAGGGTGTCTCATATGAGAGGTAAGGATAACAAATACACACAGTAAAATGCAGTTTCCCTTAAGAGCACACACAGATCAGTCAGTCCAGGGCTGGTCACTCCCTTGCTCCCCTGATCCCCAATAAGACTTCTCACTGACACAGCTATAGGGTCCAGACCTCAGCCTAACTGGGCAAGCTAAAATCTCCAGCACTTTTTCTGTCCAACCAGTGCTTCGTGTCCCTGCCCAAGTAGCTGACACACACACACTTTGAGATAAGAGTTTACACAACCACACAGGCACTTCTGGGGAAGGCTGGCACAGGTTCTCCAGCTTGTGCCCCTTTTACCCAGACTTTACGGTAGTAATTACTGCCACCACCCAGCTAATATTTATCAGCTACTC
Source organism: Protopterus annectens (assembly GCF_019279795.1). Lineage (NCBI taxonomy): Eukaryota > Metazoa > Chordata > Ceratodontiformes > Protopteridae > Protopterus > Protopterus annectens. Next base: position 365,644,862 of record NC_056749.1, read on the forward strand.
AAAGGCATTTAAAAGGGTGTCCAGTTATTACTGTGCAATATTATTATCCAATTAAGTGTGACTAATCAGTCAAGGCTTATTAGAGTGGCTTTGCACAGTAATCACTATAAATATGCAATGTACTCTAGAGCTTAAATTATCTCTACACAAACCAGCCACAATTAAAAGGTTTTAAAATATTTAATAATAAATAATTAAAACCACAAGATAATACTTTCTGCTACACAGTGCTAATCAAGAGTTCAGAGATCACACAGAAATACTTAAAATAAATCAGTAGTACAGTTCTGACATCACAGAAAAACACTTTGTCAAAACTTTATAGTTCCTAGCTAATCTAAAAGGAAAAACAGGCAGAGTGCTGATGAGTTGGATATTAAGACAAAAATGCTTAATCTCTGGTTCTCACTGTTTAAATTGAAACTGCAGTTCTGCTAAACATTACATCTTCTTTTACGCTTTCCTGGTGTTCCCAGGCTGACGGAAACTGCATTTACATTCTTTTACACTTAGAGCAATAAAGGACATTCCACATTTAAATTTTGGTCATTAACTTTAGCCTTAAAACAATAGCCAGGAAGCCTTTTTTCTAGCCTGGGCAAAGCTGAATTTTAAAACATCAAAGGCAGCGATGAAATAATTGTAATTTCAAAGGACCAACAAGAGAAATGCTTGACTTCGCTTTCTTTACAGCAGATGGCAATGTTGCCACATTGTTTTTAGTTCAACCTTTCGCAGCATATTCTTTCATTTAAGAAGCAAGCCTGCATTTCAACATTTCACAGTATTTATAAATGATAGAATTATGTACCAAATTCTATTTGACTAGGCTGGCTGCCTTCACCCATCTCTACCAGTATTCACAGCTTTACCTTGAAAAATGAACTCCAGTGGCAGTTACGTTTGAATGCTGTGTCATGGCCAGGGATCAACGGACACACGTCTGTCTCTTGCCTGTTAAAACTAAAAGCATTGGAAAGATGATGAATAAAACCCAAGACATATTTTTAAAAATATTTAAAAAAATATCTGCTTAACAGTATTTCGCTTTTGGCATTAAATTTTCATCTGGTTTAGGGGGGGCTTGTCCTACATGTGACTAGTTTGTAACACTTGATTGGACTAAAAAAAGAATGTTAAAAAAAAAGCATGAAGTTTTCAAAGAAGATGAAAGAACTTATCAAAAGTCAACACTCTTTTGGATTTTAGGACTTTATCATAGTCTGGGTGTGTTTTTAACAGAGGAATTTCCTCCCCAAATAAAAGTGAGTTTTTATTATTCTCAGTCCCTTTGGTGTTCCTGTGCATACTTGTATTGTTAATCCCTTTCTCTTTGCCTATACTGTGATGTCAATCTCTGGTTAGGGAATATCGTCTCTAACCTGCAGTATAAACTCCTTGACCTCATCCCATTCTGTTGCCTTTCCCTCTCTAGTTATTTGCTCCCAGTACCTTGGTTCCTTTGGCAGCTTCCTCCTGTATTGCCTATTTTCTTAGAATACTTTATGCAACTTTGTGAATATAATCTGCATGGTGGTGGTGGCAGTTCTGCATAAGGATCTCCAAGATCTCACTTTGTCTTTATTTCTTGCACTCTCCCTATCTCAACACCATTGCGTCCTCCCTTTCCACTTGGAATTATAACCATCTGTTTATGTTATGTATATACACCTCAGCTGTATAGCTCTAAAATATCCCTTCAAATTGGATAATCCTAAAACCACCATGTTCTATTGGGAGGATCAGTTTATCCCACTTGACTCTTGCTGCCACCTTCTCCCAGATAAATTCCTTCAACTCTCAACTCTTTAATTATTGTCCACAACTTCTCGTCTGGTCAATAAAAAATGTCTGATGTGTGTAAATATATAGTTCACTTTCCATTGTACTTTTTGTACCTATTGTAGGGATACTGGTTAATAACTTTAAAAATATATATATAAAGGAAAGCACTGCATCTGAAGTATTCTATACAGAAACAGTAACATTTTCATTCACTGATTTTTTTTCTCTCTCTGGATTTTCTAGATTCGAGGGGAGGGTGCACACTATGCTCAACTGCAAAAGAACCACAAAAATAACTCCCCAAAATTTTGTTCATCATTAAATTCACTGCTAAACCAGGCAAAAAAAGATCCCTCACCCTGTCCTAACAAATCTGCTCATCAAACTGCCACTTTATTTAACACTTACATCATTGATAGCATAGACAACTTATCGGGCCAATCCTCTTCTCTCTAACAATAGCCCTAACTAGAAAAGCTACTATAACAATCTCTCAAAATGCAACTAATCCATCTTTTCCTACATCAGAGCCTTACCAAGCACCCCCACAACTTCAATTTTTACACTGCAACCAGTTTGCAACATCCTTATAAAAAAAACCTCTAGAAAAAGTACAACCTTGCTGTGCCTCATCTGATAATCCTCCCTCAAGAATACCTTAAGCTTGCTGCTGAAGTCCTAGCATATCATCTTAGTATACTAATTAACATATTACAGAATCTTGTGTAGGAATCCTTTGGAAAATGTAATTTATCATTCTTCTTCATAAAGAAGGAAACTCCAATAAAATACATATTTCCCCCTTTCCAAAATATTAAAAAACTATGTCTATAAAGAATTGCTCACATATTTCCTAGAAAACAAATTGCTGATGCCAACTCAACATGGCTTTCTGCCAGTAATACAGTGCAGCTGTCCTGATCTTATGTTGTCCTCCTCGTTCTGATTCACATGTGTGTCACGGATTTGATCCTTTGATCCGACTTGGATTGACTTCAGCTTCAAGCTCCTCCCTCTACCCAGAATTCTCTGTACCAAGCACAGCTTTGCTAGATCTCATTTGTCACCAGACTTGGGGAAGACTGAAAGATGCCAAGGTCTCAAGATGTAATAAAACTTAATTTTCTAGCCTTTGTCTTGTAAATTTGCCTTTTCTAAATAGTTGATTCCTCATTTCTAGTTGATCATAAAATTGTATTGGTTCTGGCAAATTACAGGCAAATCATTAAAGGTTGAAAAGTTTGTACATATGACAGATGCTTGAATTCAGATGTCATGCTTTTTAGCAAATTCCTGCATGGAGGGAAAAAACTGTTCTTTCAACTTTCTAAGTTTGTAAGAGCAATGTTTAAAAGTTGTCCCTTTTTCCTATTTTTATTTATGGCTTTGTCCAGATTTCTTGCTGTAAGAGATTGAGGGGGTATATAGGTTATCTGGAATCAGTGCACCTCCAGCATTCCCCCCCCCCTTCTTTTAGGTCTGACATAGCTCTCAAGTGTTCAGTCTTTTCATTGAAAGTCCAGTTCTTTTTCGTCATCTAATCCTAAGTCTAGGATCCAACAGGTGAGCATCAGGCACTTCTCGGATAATGAATTTCCTTCAGATCCAATCAGTTGAGCCAGTGCATTTTCTGACACAACTTCTTTGGATCCTAAGCCCAGGATCTAACAGGTAAGTGTCAGGTTTTTCCTTGAATTCGAACTGTTGAGCCAGTGCAGCTTCCTTGGATCTAGAGCATCCTTCCAAGCTGATGGTCTCTGTTTGTTGTTGCAGTCCCAGCATGGAAGTCTCATCGGTTCATACCAGTCATGGCTCGCACAGGTGCTCAACCAGTATGGCCTTTCCAGTCCAGGATATATTTTTTCATAATGGCCAGAACTACTCTGCCCCCTTTCCTGGAAGGCCTCGGCTTGCTGACCACTCTCTCCAGTTAGTTGTTTCTTTTTTACAGCACTAAATTTAGCTAAAGGTACACTACATAGATGGAGTTATAAGTCCATTCCACTAGTTCCAAGGCCATGCATACCATTGCTATATCCCTGAGAATGAATGAATACATCACTAGGCTACAACATGCTGTTTGGGTCTTATCCCTACTCCCTTTTCTAATTTAACATATACAGGTTCTCTCAGGAGGTGTGATGGTGTGCTGGCTTCATGGAGTCGAAACTGCTTGGGCTTTTCATCTATTTCACCCTCTGGTCACTCCATGGGTGTACCCGCTGAATCTGCTGATCTGTTTTTAGGATGCAGGCATCCAAGGAGGCTAGGTGTTAGAGCTTGTGCACTAGAAGCAGAGGTTTTCTATAAATCCTGGACTTCTGAGAACTTCCTCTGACAGATCTTATCACTAATCCTGAAGTACTGTCCGACTGCCTATCTGTGGAGGTAGTCTGGGGGATATGTTTTTCAAGACATCTAAATGGCTGGACCCGATTAACAAACAGTCTTTGTGCTAAGCGTAACTTCCAGAGGCTATTATTCTTTCCCTTTTCCCTTTGTTGGGTATAAACAATGTAGATAGAGACGTCTGTCTACTGGATGGTCACTGTTCAGTCCATCTTGCCACTTCTGCGCAAGACTGGACGTACTCTCTATGTTTCCGAGGCACGTCCTATTGCTTTAAGTTCAACAGGCACTTCAAAGACATCTGTGCTTCCGGCTGGGAACTAGTCACTACCAGTTCAGAGCTCTCCCCTTTAGACTCAACACAGCACCCAGGATGTCTTGCCATTTGTATGGTAGTAGTGACTACTCACCAGAGGGTCAAAGGATTCAGGTTTTTCCAGATCTGAAACGCTGCTCCCTTACTTCTCCAACCAGGAATCAACTGTAACAAGCTGGGGATAACCTTTGCCAAATCTCCAGATCCCTGGGCATTACTGTAAATCTGGCAAAATCGAATCTATCCCCTATACAGAATTTGGAATTTATAAGCACTCACTGTAATACCACAAACCAAATAGCATCTTTGATTCTTCCATGCATTACATCATTAAGATATCAATTGTGGGACTTTCTGCCACTTCCATTCCCCTTCAGCAAGAGAAATGTTATAAGATCATGCTTCTATTCCTTTTCAGCCTCTATCCCTCCCTATAGAACCAGTTTTTGAGTGTAATCCTTGCTGGTGGATCCAGTCACTGTCCTTAGGCATGCTGTTTCTTCTACCCCCCCCTTTCCTCCACAGCCATGGTGACTACGGATGTTCCCATCTGGAGTGTGTAGGGGGGCATTTCAAGTGGAAGATGGTACAAAGCACATGGTCTTCCCTGGAGACCAGGTTGCATACCATCATCCTGTTGGAGAGCTGTCCTCCTCATGCTCCAAACCATTAGGATGTTCCTTGTCTGGGGACTATTGCAATACACACCAGCAACATGCCAGTAGCTTTGTATTTCAACAAACAAGGAAGAACCAGTTATTGCCCCTTTTGTAGTGAGGCAATGAGTGTTTGGGAATGGGCGATTACTTCAAATTGCTTTCTAATAGTGTCACACATACATCAAGATTTTAAAGTGTTCAGTTATACTGATTTTGATATATCTATGCAACTTGCTGATGTGTTTTGTAAAGGTTTTAATTATGTACTCAGTGATAAAAGTGATATCAGTGAGCTTATACACGCAGATTAAACTTGAAATTCATGCATAGGAATGACAATGATGTATTTAATGATAACAATCATTATTTGAGAATGCCTAGTATTTACAATCCTGAGCTCCATTATGCTATCAAAGTTTTCGAAAAAATGTGTGAAACTGATTTTCGGCATTTTTTGGGTAACAATGTCATTGATGCTAACATGTCAGTAGTAGAAAAAGATTGTTTGAATGAGTTAAGAAATGAGAGTTTGCGAATTATGCAACCGGACAAGGGGGGAGGGGTGGTTGTTATGTCCAAGGCTGACTACGTGCAAAAAATGTTTGATATCCTGTATAGTGACACTTATGCTGAAGCTTCACTAAATGAGGTTAACATTGCATATAGTAAAATTGACAGTGATCTTTTGGACATGTTAATGCAGGATCAGATCGACCTGGGTGAATATAACTATATGTCCACGGATGTTCCAAACATTCCAGGGATCTTTGGTATTCCCAAGATCCATAAGGACTTGGTCAATCCCCCTCTCAGACCCATTGTGGATTCATCTTGGTCCAAGACTAGCTATATAGCTAAATACCTGGATCACAAGTTAAAGGAGAGAGTCATGGCCATCCCTCATTTGTGCAAAGATTCTTGGCACTTTCTGGATAAGTGTAATAGCATTGATGTGGTTAACCAGAATATCATTTTTCTTACTATCGACGTGAAAGAGCTGTACAGTTGCATCCCTCAAAATATAGGCCTTGAATGGTTTTCTGAACTCTTGTTTGAGGAGTTCGGGTTACCTAAGGGTACCAATAACATGTTTACACAACTGATGGAGTTAGTGCTCAGGAACAATTTTATTTTTTTGAGGAGCACTATTTTAAACAACTTGGGGGGGGTGGCCTTGGGGTCTCCACGCTGTCTACTTTTTGCCAATATAGTGATGGCCTGGAGGGAGAAAACGTATTTGTTTCCCTCTCCTTTTTACAGTAATGTTATTTTATATCTGAGGTACTTGGATGATTTATTTATTGCATGGAAGGGGTCTGAGGAAGGTATTGCAGAATTTATGAATTACATCAATGAGTACACCACATTTTTGAAATTTACATACAGTCCTGGAGTAGCTTGGATTTTCTATTTGGATGTTTTGTTGGTCAAAACTAAGGATGGTTTGAAATCAAAAATTTTTAGAAAACTGACATTCAAATAGTATTTTACACTTTGACAGTAATCATCCCATGCATGTCAAACGAGGTATCATCAAAGGGCAATTAGTCAGGGCAGCCCGGATGGTGTTAAATTACAGTGATTTTATAGATTAATATGATTTTGTGTCAAATGTTCATGGATAGAGCTTATCCCAAGTATCTTATTAACAATATTAAAATGGAGGTAATAGAAAAACATGAGAGTGGTTATTTTAAACCTATTTTGAATAACTTGGGGGAAAATGTATTGAGCATGGTGGATCTATCTACCAATATTGACACAACCAACCCAGATGACCTTGATGGAACTTCTGATTTACTAACTGTGGACACATCTAGGAGGAGGACTGATATGTCATGTCCACTGGTGATTACCTTTTCCAGTGACAGCAATACCATGCAGGCCATAGTTAACAAGAATTGGACCATTTTAAATAGTGATTCATGTTTGGGATCTTTTTTTTTTGGAGAGCATCCAGAATTTGTGTTTAGGAGGGGTAGGAACATAAATTTATTGGAACAAGTTAAGGACTGTAATTTACAGGGTAAAATGACTTCTTGCGGTGCGTGTAGTCAGTGTAAAAATATCTTACTAACATCTAAGGTTAAGATATGTAACAGGGTTATTTCTATCAAGGGCAAGTTTAACTGTCGTACACAAGGGATGGTTTATGCTGCCCTGTGTTTGCAATGTCCCAGTTTTTATGTCGGGAAAACTCAACGGAAGTTGAGTCAGCGTATTTACTAACATTTATATGATGTTCGTTAAGTGTGAAGAAAAAAAATGCTCTATTTAGGCATATCGAAATGCTTTCTGACCATGCCTTTAAATTTGTGGTTTTACAGCAGATCAAGCGGAGAGATCGTGGTGGACCTTGGAAGTTATGGTTAGAAGATAAAGAAATTTGGTGGCAGATCTTTCTCAATGCTCATGTTCCCCCTTGGTTGAATGAGACTATTTCTATTAGTAGTAAATTAAAGCACAGGGTATTAGATAGATGAGACATTCCCATTTCAATATATATTATTTTGAATATGAGTTTTATATGTATTAATTGTGTAATTATATATATGTATTTTTTATACATTTTTTATCCATTCTTATTTCATGCAATTTATATGTCCTTGTATTATGTTCAAGTGCAAAGGTTTGTGTTATCAATTAGTGTGAGTATTCATGATTTGATTAATTGAAGGGTGTGGTATAAATGCTGAACTATAGTATTATTTTGTCTGATGAAGTTTGGTCAATGTGCCTTACGAAAGCTCTTACTTTTGTATATTTTTTTTACTGAGTCTTCTTTATATAGTAAAACGCTTGTTTCTTCAATTTCAGCGTGTGGTCCATTCATTCAATTTACTCAGTAGATCTAGTCTGATCCCTCATGAGTTGTCCCTCAATGAATCATTTACAAACTGATCTTTAGCGGTTTGGGCCAACTTTGTTGCATCCTTCTTGCCTTCCCCCTAAACAACAAATTCAGCAGATATTTTGGTCTAATCCCCCCTCTGGGGAAATCCCAGAGGAATGCTTACTTTCACAATTGGCCCCCCAATCTCCTTTATGCTTACTCCCTCAACTGATTCTATGGTCTCTCTATTCCAGGGATTATAAGATGGTGCAGACTCACTTCCTTTATTAGTGACATTAGCCAGCAGGTTCATAACCTTTACTTATATCATTGCTTATCCTGACATAATAAGGTAAGCTTCTAATCTCTCTCTCTCCCCTTTCCTCGCCTTATGAGAGGCATATTTTAAAATATTGGCTCCTTTGAGAGATACTTAAAGTACAGCCCAAAGATAATCATAAGGCCTTTTACAATTATGTATGTAGCGTATGTGCAGAACTAGTGACCAATGGTATCACACACACTGACCCCCCCCCCCCTCCCCATAGATGGCAAACATCCCAGCAGATAGGTTTGGCGAAAATTTCAATCCATTCTCCCCTCCTAACTTATCTCAACCCCCCCCCACCATACATATCTGAAGAGCAGGTCCTCAAAACCTAGTCCAAAGCAAAAAACACAGCCACTATGGGACCAGACAGCATCCCAGGCTGTCTTCTAAACAGCTAAAACATCACCTTTAAGTACCCTTTTCAATCATAGCCTAATCACAGGCTTTGTTCCTGTGGAATGGAGAACAGCAACAGTTCCCCTCCACAAGGGTGGCCTAGCAACAGACCCAGGGAATTTATAGACCCATAAGCCTGACCAGCCTCATCTGTAAGTTCATGGAATGCATCATTATGGACTTCGTAAATAAAGATATAGGGAGCCTCCAAACCCTGGATCCTACCCAATTTGGCTTTATTATGGGAAGATCCTGCCTGTTAAATCTGGTGGACTTTGAAAATGTGATCAGGGCCCTTGACGAGGGCAAATGTGTGCACACAGCATACCTGACTTGGAAAGGCTTTTGATACAATCCCACATTCAGGCATTACCGATAAACTTAGCAAACTAAATGTAATCCCCTTCATTGTAAGATGGGTTGCCAACTGGCTCACAAACCAGACACATTATGAAATTGGGTGACTACATCAACCAGCAGACCTGTTACCAGTGGGGTACCACAGGGGTCAGTGCTGGGCCCCCTACTGTTTGGTATATACTTCTCAGAAATTCATGTCAAAACTAAGGGGTTGTGGCTGATCAAGATTGCAGACAACTGCAAACTAGGTGCAATCATTAAGTCCACAAATATCAGTATACTCCAGGAGGGTCTCATGCAAACCAATGACTGGTGTATTAGTCACGGCCACACACTTGAATGCAAAGAGATGCATCATCATTCCCTTTGGCACAAACAATGTCCCTTCCCACTATCAAATCAACAACAATACTGTAAGTACTCACAAAGTGGCAAGGGACCTGGGATTACAAGTTGATTGCAATCTTAACTTTGACCATCATGTGTCTACTTTAGTAAGGAAAGCTTTCCTACATAGCACATTTGATTAGTAAAGGGATCCCCTTGAGGGCAAAAGAGGTCATAATTCCTCTATACTCATCAGTAATCTGGCCCATAATTGAGTATAATGCCCTGTTCGGTGTGTACCATACAAAGCATCTGCACCAGTTGGAGAGACGTCCGAGGTTTCTAACAAAGATCATCAAGATGCTGCAGCATGTTCCTGTCACTATACTCCATATCATATAGAATTCTTAGGGGAGACTTACGCCTGGCCTACAGTGCAATCCAAGACCCAAATCTATTAAACTTGTTGCATATCACTAAAGCAAATGGGACTAGGGCTTACCCGTTCCAGGGACCTAAATATGGCCTGCAACTTAAATAGGATATGCTGGAGGTACAGATTTATCTCCCACTGAGTGCCGATTCCTTGGAACAGGCTACCAGTTCTTGTGAAGCAGAGCACCACTATGTCACTGTTCAAGAGGAACCTGGGAAAGTGGAAGGAGCACCATAAATTCTTATTGGGGATAGCATTCATAACCCTCCTGGACATGGGCAGTCATCACTAAATTCAATCTTGGGTGTTAGCTATCATTTACATGGTATTACATTGGGATGAAACGGCTAGGCTTAAAATTACCTCAGGTTCAACAGCCTAGTAATCTCCTAGGATCCTGAGAGTAGTATTTGTTTTACCTTTGTTAATTTTATATCCCAAAAAATTTGAAGCTGTCATGTCTGATTTATGATATACGAAATAATATAATTTGCAAGTAAACCAACTTTTCTTGATTACCATGTCAGTTATATCCTTAAATTTGAGTCCCTTATTTTCTTTGCTAATGGCTGTAAATATAAATCAAATAATAAAGGGGAAAGAAACTGTTTTCCCCTCTTCAAACACAGCCTATTGGAGGGGAACGCTCCCACTTCATCTCTAGCCTCTGAGTCTTCATGTATGCTAATAATTAATTTTAATATTTTATTATGGGACGCAAATGCTTAAATTGCCCTAATCATAAAGTCCCATCTTACTGTGTCCGATGCTTTCTATACATTAAGACCCTTCAACAAACAAGGCTGAAAGAATCTTTTTTTTTTTTTTTGCCAACAAACATCTTTATTAAATTTTCACATGACATAGGCAGTCTTACATTAATATAAATGAAAAACAAAAACCATGACACCACGTTAGTTGCAAACAGTCTACATCACATACATCATTGAAACAACGGTAATTGAAAACATTATACATCACTTAGTTTATCCATTGTCTGTTAAGCATTATATGGCTCATTCAAATCCTGCCTCGTAAACCTCGTTCCTGCTCTGCACCTGCTCTGCATATATTGTTCCCACAATGCCCATTTTTCCTATGTAGTTTGTCTCTCCCTTTTCTAAAGATTCCAGTTCCAGTTGTTTTATCTCTTACTGTATTCACTGTTTCTAGTGAAGTTGGTCTAGACTTTGATTTCCATTTTCTAGTAATTGCTTTTTTTGGCAGCCACCATAATTAGACTCGGGGAAGGCTTTACTATGTCTAGGCAATTCCGATTCTGTGTCATAACTTAAACAGAAATCATCTCCTCACTCAATCCATTCTGCTCACCCAGCATCCTCTGACAGAGCGGTCTTCAGTGTATCCCTGTCGTCTTCCAGCTCATTAAACTCCCAAAAAATATGCTCCCAGCTACCTCTTAAGGTTGAAGGACTCTTACATGTGTGGAGGTATACAGGCAATTGAGATATTGCAATGAAAGGCCCAAGGAATGTAGACAAATTTAGCAGCAGTTTGTTTGATTTGTGCCAAGAAAACAAGCACTGTGTCCAAATAAAACCTGTCTAGTGGTTGGCCAATTTTGTCACTTTCTGCAAAGATTAATTTGGTAAGACTTTAAAGGAACAAATAAGTGTGCATTCCGTTATAGTGGCTTTCTTTAACAGTGTTTTAGCTCAGACATTCTGGGCGGCAGCAAGCAGTAACCTGGATCCACCATTCACACCTTTCTCAAGCATTACAAATTAGACATGCATTCTTGAATCAGGGCATGCTTATCAACTGCAGTTCTACAAAGTGTGCTGCATCTTATTCGGTAGTCTGTGGATGGATGGTTACTTGTGAACAAACTGCTTTAACACTCCTCCCATGTATAAAAAATATATGTACATATACATACGTGCATCAGCAGTGAGCTTTATGATTAAGATAGTACCTCTGCATGTGAGTACTCCATATAAGATTAAATGTTTCAGTAACAAGGTCACTGTTAGAGCATGAGCTGCCATCCAACTTTTCCCAGTCTGCATTTGCACTTCAGTAAACCCCTTTGGAAACTGGATGTGGAAGGGTTCTCGTCCTAAAGCCCTCCTTTCCAAGGGCAACTGTGGCAAATTGCCAGTGCTCATTATGAATGAGTGCGACTCTTCTGTGGCCTAGGTGTCTTTCCTTGGGTATATAGGAGCACTTCTTAGTGGCAGATTACTCCAGAAAGGAGTAGAACATGGTACTTTGATGCCAGTTTACAGAGGGGCAACATGTTGATAACCTGGGTTTAGAGCAAAGACCATCAACAAGTCTGGCAAGTTGGATGTCTTCTTATCACTAATTCCTTAGTGTTCAAAAATCATAGTCCTGTTTGGCCATCTGTTTTAAGGCACATACACTTAGATAGCTGTAACTTTGTGTATTAACTAATGTTTTGACAGTGTTTGCGTCTGAGATAGCATGTCAACCATAGTAAAGGGATTGATAAGTATATCTGAACAGTCCATCAAACTATTGTAAAAGTTCAGTCATCGGTGTCAGTATCTTGAATTTAGAAAAAACTTAATCAGGCGCATATTTGGAGAAAAACATTAAGCATGTCATAGCACCCATTAAGGACGTAGTATTTTACCTGCTTTATTAGTTGTCAGAGGACCAAAATTTAGGTGGTAATAGTGGCAGTGCATTCAGAAATGTGAACCATCATGGAAGTGTACTTTTGGGCTAATTGCCTTAAGAGATAGGGGAGTGCTCAAACAATCTGTTGTGGCTTGTGGTAAGATGGCTTTTATTTCAGCTAAAGGGAGTGCATGTTTTTGCAGTGTGTAAAGCTGGTACTGCAGTAAACTGTAGGTAGGACACTTATTGTAAGAGAATAGCTGTGTATGGCCATGTTAATACCACATTTCATGATGGTATCCTAAGAGAGTGGTTGTGAGGCTTGATATTTAATTTTTGTTAGCTATGGAAAGTTTTAGGCAGGTACCATGAAACTGAAACATTACAATACTCAAAATAACATCATTGATGATGTGTTGTCAAACTAAACAACAAAACAATCTAAATTAAAAACGTTATGCTTGAATTTGAGTATATTTTGTTCTTGGTTATGTGGTTTAGGAATTTTTCTGTTCTTTTTCTTCATGCAGTTATGCTTCCACCAGTGCCATTCTCTTTCCATCCAGCACCTTCTGTTCCTGTTAATGAAATGGGTAAGCCGGTGCCACCGCCTCTTCCTCCACCACCATACTCCTGTGATCCCAGTGGTAGTGATCTACCTCTAGGTATGCTCACAGACTCTAATTTAAAATAGAGTAAAAATATGGGTTTTGGTATTGGCCTAGTCTAAGCTGCTTCTGTTTTCATTTTCAACAACACTAGTTTACAGGTTAATGTAAATAGCGTCATCAAGCATAAATGCATTTTTCTTACCGTTTACAGTAGTCATGATACGGAAAGTGGGTTTGTAATTCTAAAACATGGAGATTTTACTTTAGTTTCTTCACTAGCACTGCATTAACTTTAATAAACTAGTGTTTGTATTTCCTGCATGCTCATCAGCTGTTAGTTACTTCCTGTTTGAGTCATGTGATCCTGCCTTTTGATGCTGTAAGGAAGGATAAACGGCTTGTGATGGATAGGTACATTTTCTGTAGTGATGCAGATTTCAGCACACAGTGACACGCACTGTTTGCAATTACTCATTCATTTAGACAGGCACGAAATCAGTAATGAACTACATGCATTTATATTCATTACACAGCAACAATCAAGATATGCAAGAGTATAATGTTTCTAATAATTTGTAATATTGGTAGTCCTTTGGAGAGGCCTAAACATCTCATTACATATGATTCATAATTTGGTATGTCATGCTGTAGTAAGTACAAACAATGCTATTACATACATTTGGGCAAATATGTTAAACCTGTAAAGATTTCTTTAATTGCAATGCCAAAGGCATTATTTATGTGGTATTGTGTATGGTGTATTCAGCTTTTGATGTGGCGAAAACCTGCAATAAATTGAGTGGAATGCGTTGATCAACATTTGTATTCTATAAAAAATAGACTCATCTAATGCATTAGCAAAGCATTGCACTGAATGCTCCAATTATAATAATTTTAATTTTTTTAATTTTGGAGTAAGAATGAATATATGTTGCATGGATGGCATAATTTATTATGTAGAGAATTACATTAAGTTCTTCTTGAAGCCGATACATTACTTGATTAATTTTTCTATTTCTATTACTTGTATCTTGAAACATAAACACGCTTGGTTTAGTATCACATGGTCATCTTGTGTATTAAGGAAATGTTTTGTCATTTTATTCTGATGAAGTCTTAAAAGTTGAAGAACAAAAGCACTTAAATTTCCAATTCCTTGACTCGCTCTGTGTGCGATTTTTTTTTTTTTTTTTTTTTTTTATCCTAGTAGTGTATGCTTGACATACCATACAATAAGACATATAACAATGGAGTGTTCACTGAGCAAGAAAGGTGGGGTTGTAGGTGGGGTTGTGTGAATCTTTGCAGTGATAACCTAAGTTATAGATTGACTGGATTAGTGCTTGAATGACTCGTTTAACTGAAATGGTTTCACAGCAAGGTTGACACTCCACATGCATCATGGACTAGGTACTGCAGGTATTACAGAGTTCTTTATATAGGTGGTAGTGTACTGTGACCATCCAGCAGTATGGTTTGGTTCAATGTGAGCCATATTCCAGACTCCTGTGGAGATGGTTTGCAGTATTTTGTTTTTCATAAATTCTGTGGTGAGCTAGTGCACCTGCAAGCCTGTCTTTAATCTTGGACAGGAAAAAAATGCTGATGGCCATGCTACTCTACAGGTAGAGCGTCAGCACTGGACATGGTCTTGCAGCTTCACCTGCATGTTCAGGGCTCGTTCCCTGACAGGAATGCCATGTCTTACATAACGGAGCTGCTGCATCAGAAAAGTTCAGCCAGGCCTAGTTGCTTTACTCTCAGTAACAATTCCTGGTATAGTGAAGCTTTCATGAGGTATTAAACTGCACATTGTTTTCTCTTTAAGACATCATCAAAGGTGTCGTGTCACCAGATGAGACAGAATTAGAAAGTAATTGGGCAACTGCTTAACATACAGTATATTTAAACAATTTTTAAAACTTAAAATATAGCTCCAGTGATACAACGTAGTAAATTGTATATTTTAGAATTTAAAAAAGTACTGTACATGAGGTAATCATTATTCATATTTTAAAATCCATAAACCAGTTTGCTCTGTTTGGTTTTGGCTTACCTGATCATATGGAGAATAATTCTGCAAAGATTACATATGACTTGTAACTGTTAACCGTTAAGTTGGCAAAAGTGTCATTGACAAGACAAGGATGCATTTAAGTGTCAGTCTTGAATTACCAGAAGCTAATACCATACTTTTCACATCTCACGTACACGTTTTCCTTATCTTTCTTTTATTATGTTACTTGGATCCTTGTATTAAAATGGATAATATCTTTAAGGGATTCTTGTACTTTCAACTGTGAAATCTTTTCTGAGGAACTTACCAGTAGCTGACATTTAGACATACAGGTTTTCAAGCATTCTTCATTATGAGGACTTGGTCTTCTACTTCTTTTCTGATGTCTTTGTACAGTTGATAACGTTCAGGTGGTCAAATGAACGCCCATGAAATAAGTTACAATTTTTAGTTTCTGTATATTTTCTTATGACCACATTTGCCAAAAGACTACACATATTTTCTGTCTGTAGCAGACATTTAAAACCTTGATGTGTAAATATTTTCAGCAGTATCTGTTCAGCCAGAAAATGGAAGAGGAATGTCAGCTCTCATTCTCTAAACATCATCTACTCCAGGGCTTTATCCAGCTTTACACGTAGCTTCTGCTGAAACGTCCTTCCAGGGACATAGTCAGAAGGTGGCCATTTTGACAAAGCTAACACATTAGAAGTGATCTTGGAAAGATTACCAAGACATTAAGAAAGCAAGTGTAGTCCTGAGATAAATCCACATGACACGAATAATACAAGAAAAACAATGAATATCAAAGCCAGAAGTGAGAGATGCTCCTTTTTTTTGATTCATCTGTAAGCAGCCATCCATACATGAAGGTTTTCATAGAGTCATAGGTAACTACTAGGCTAACAGTCCTTGTGGACCATTTTAAGCCTAGCTGACTTCCCATAGTGAGAATCAAACCCATGACTTCTTGTCTGTGAGGTAAGCACCTTAACCATTATACCATCTGTAAAATTACTGACCTGTGGTCTACCCAGCCCTCATTCGTATTGCATCATGCATGCATTTGCTGACATATCTCTTACCTGTTTGTGAATTTTGGAAGTGGGTTTCCTTAATGCATCATCATGATGGTGTGCTGAGTTGTGTTGAGCTGTTGCACTAAACCTTGTGCCAGACTTTTGTATTATGCATTTGCCCCTGGTGTGCCATTGTAAACTGTCTGTTATTAAAGAAAAAATATCTTTATTACCATCTTGAAGTAAAATTACCATACAAATATGTCCACAGATAACTAGGTCTGTCCAACTCTTAACATGATACAGTACCATTTTTCACATAAATAACTTGGAATAAATCTCTGCGTGTACAGACTAGATGCATACAAAATCCAGGTACATATATAAAACTGTGCTAAGCAATGCACTTTAAAGACTGCTGTTTTCTTATATCAGCATATTTGCAAACAAAAAAGTGCCTGGATATGGATAATTATATATATGCAAACATGCAGCTAGTATAAGGAACAGTCCTGCCTAGTTTCATAGCTGAATACTCTCTCTTTACCCAAGGGTAGTAGGCATTCTGTTCTCTGTCAGAAGCATGCTTGGTCAAATGAACCACCCCATATCTGTTTATAATGCGCACACAAGCATGTGTGCACTTTTTTCAAGAGCATCACTTTCTGTCAGCAGCCCAGTTGCTCCCAACCTGCAAACATCTTCCAGATCTTATTACGTCTAACAAAATTGCTACAACTCTAAGAAAAAAATCTTAACCTATACTTGATAGCCAGTATACCTCTGTTTTGTAATGTGCTCTACTTGTTATAGAATATTCTCATTGGATTATCAGTATTCAGTCCAGTCTACATATTAGTACATTGACTCCTGATAGTTTGATAGTTTAATTATACCTAAAGCATGATTGTGACAGCTATTTAATAACCTTTCTACACTGAAACAGAGTGTCCGAACATATTGTACAAATAGACACTTTAACACAGCAGTCTTTTTGTACTATTAGACTCATTTAATTCTTGGTGTTTGGTGTTCCAGCTGCAGCCTTTTAACTATACGTTGTCATCAGTTTCAGTAATTACCAACCATCATATACCTGATCAAGAAAAATTTCATATAGTCAGACTGATCACCCATTAACTCCTGTCTTGTGCCCTCAATCCTGTAGTGCTCTAATCTTTTATCTAGGTCTAAACCAGACCACCCTACTTAAAACAGAAATGCAAAACGAGCATTTTAATTTTTATTACACTAGTAATTTGTGGAAACTCCAATGTGTTTACTGTTGTTGTTCAAGTGTATGCCATTTAAGCCAAAAACACATATTGCAGGGTAGATATACATGCTTGCTAAAACAACTCTGCTGTCATGCAGTCCCATTTGCAGGATGTGAAGACCATATTCTAAGTAATGTGTGACTTCTATAGCTAAGCATTCTGTTGTATTCAGCTCCAGTATTTAGAACATCATTAGTGTTTGTCTCGTATAGTCATACTGCTCGTCACACGCACCTAACTCGATGTTACAGTTGTAATAGCTGTGTACCTCTCAACCTGTTAACACAATATATCTGGACAAGGCCTAAAATAATAGGGGGGCAAAGGCCCAAAAATAGGATCACATTATAAATATTGCTCTTATAAACATAGAAAGTTGATAGAATGACAGGTTTTGTGTTGGCATACATTTTCTGAAGGACATAGTCTGAAATTCAAACGTGTGATATTATTTAGCAAATTCATTCCTCGTCTATTTGCCTACAAATTACAAATTTTATGAGGAATAGACCAAAAATCTGGACCGTTCAGAGATATGAACAGCTATCATGAATGCATGCCTGATGATCAGAGTATCAGTGGCTAAATGTTAACTTTGAACGTTTTCATTCTCTCAGTGTAGTTGGTAAACTAACTGTGATCCCAACTCCATGTAAATGGTAGCTGCTTTACTATACCACAGGAGGATACCACTCACTTCAGTTAAATAATGTAGTGCTCCTAAAAGAACTGCTTAATTTTGAGGGATGTGTACTTTTCATGACATAATCTAAAATTTATACTGTAAAATATTATCCTCTTCTCTGTGGCTTCCAGACTTGTCAATAAAGGTATCTTCCATCCCACTACACTTGTTTGCTTTTTGTGAAGGGCCTTGAGATCACAGTTTTAAGTTATCAAAAATGCAGATGTATAGTAATAATCTTGTGTTGCTTAAAAATACTGTAATATAATTAACTTGAATATACCCATTTAAGGCACTTGTTCCTGTAACAATTAATCATTCAGTTTCTAAATAGCTATCTAGTTACTTCATTATTAGTCTGCTAGTCTAAATTACGTCACTTGTATTTTTAAACATATTCAAAAGTAAAATCTCTGACTAGTCAAAATAACCAATAAAAATACAAACTTGACATGATAATATACATTTAAGAGTATTGCACCAGCAACATAATATAAAGAACATAAGAGGATGCTCAAAGTCAAAATAGGCACCTTCACCTCCTATAGCAGACCTGTCAATAGTGGAGTTCCTCAGGGATCTGTCCTTTGGACCCCTACTGTTTGGCATCTATTTCTCAGAAGTCCAGGCAAAGACAAAAGGCCTGTGGCTAACCACGTTTGTGGACGACTGTAAGTTGGGTGCTGTCATTTACTCAACAAATGATGTTAACATACTGCAAGAGGGTCTCATAGCAACTAAGGACTGGTGCCAAAGTCATGGCCTTAAGCTAAATGCAGAAAAAAATTTATCATCATGCCATTTTGCAGAAACACGGCCCCTACTTATTACCACATCAATGACAACCCCCTAAACACACAGTCTGTGGTGAGAGACCTGGGTACTTAGGTTGATAATCTCACATTTGACCATCATGTAGCGGCAGTGGTCAGAAAAGCCTTTTACTTGGTTCATCTCATAAGTAAAGGGATTGCATCCAGAAAAAAGGAGGTTATTACCTCTTTATACGCCTCCCTCATTAGACCAATAATTGAGTATAATGCCCTGTTTGGTATGTACCTCTCCAAACATCTGCACCAACTGGAACACAGAAATACCTCACAAAGAAGAATCCATGGCCTCCAAAACCTGTCCTTTGCAGACAGGCTCAAATCACTATCACTCTACTCGGTATCATACAGATTGCTCAGAGGTGATCTGTGTCTTGCCTACAAGGCAGTCTTGGACCCTGCCCTGCTAGAGATGCTCCATATCCATAAGTCTAACTCCTTGTGCATTACCTGCTCAAACGGTCTGAATCTAATATGCAACATCAACAAAACCTGCTGGAGAGAGAGGTTTGTCTCCCAGAGGCTGCAGTCTCTGGAATAGACTTCCCATACATGTCAGAGTACCTCGCTAACCCTCTTCAAGTGCAAGCTTGATCAGTGGATGGAAAAACAAAAATTTGTACTAGGGGTTCCACCTGTGTCCCTCATTGACAGGTGCTGACTGAGGCTTCTTTTTGGGCATAAACTCTTGGCTAGGCTTGTAAGGACCCCAGAGCCATTGGCCTAGTAACCTCCTATGATCAATTTAGGCACACATTTGTATTCTAAAGATCTGCAAACCTAGAAAAATCAACAAAACCGTTGTGTCCTCACAGATGCTAATTTTTTCTATACTCTTGTGATTGTATGTCACTTTGGACAATTACAGAAGTTAGCAGTAAAGTACAACTTTACACAGTACTCGCTCCATTTTTTTTTAACAAACTTTATCAAATTGAAATTCATGGTTTGATGGTTGGCATAAATGGTCACGGTGTTTACCTCACAGACACAAGGCAGGAATTTTGATTCTCACTTTAGGTCACTGTTTGGCTATTGCCAAGCAGAGTAATATTCTTCAGGATTGATTGCCTAGTATTTACCTATAATCCTGTGAATACACCAAAATTATGTTAGCAGATAGCCAGCTTCTTGAAGCTCAGCAAGATTTTCTCCATTTAGTTAGTGCATTATTGTGTTTTTGCTCATTGCTATTCCACTGACCTCTATGGTGGGATGATTTAGTGGAGATTTCTTACGTCAGCACTACCCCAACCCAGAGTAAAAGGATATCAGCCCACTGACCCCCCCCCCCAAAAAAAAAAGCACAGGCATGTATACCACTCTCTGGCTGCTTGTTTTGTTTGCATTGATATTACAGACTGTAGTCTTTACATGCCATTGGGATGCCCTTATCCACATGTGAAGTGACACAAGGGAAGCAAAAATTTCAGTTGTGAAACCATGTACAGTAATACCAGTAGCTTTGTCCTTGATTTTACAGTAGTCCTTTTTCAGTAAAGACATTGCCCTATCAAAAGTGTGCATGCTGGGTCTAATAAAATTGTTTAAGCTTCAGTTCCAAACCTTGGTGATCTGCCTACCCATTTACCTTCCTTACTTCTTTATTAAAAAGTTTGCCAGGGGATGGATGACTAAGAACATGATTGGGTAACTTCATGCAAACCATTACAGTTCTTGTCAAGAAACTAACCAGTTTCGTTAGACCTCCCTTGATAAATTTGATGAAAAAAAGCAATCCATTTTTTCTTCCAACTCTTGTACTGCAGGAATAGTTTATGATATTCTAATAAAAGCATTGTCACAATGTATATTGAAATTGGGTGCATAATCTGCAGAGAAACCAGTATGACAAGCTCTAAGAAAATCATTGGCTTAAGTTCATACATTGCCTGATGTGGAACACTCAGAAGGCATCTGTGGTCAAGGCCCAGATGTGGATCTGGTTGAAAGGAACACACTGCAACCATTATTCTCTCTTTTTTCTTCAGGCCAAAGGGGAGAAAGTAGGGATGCCATGTCCTTCCGAGGCTCTTTAGGAAAGTGAGTGCTGATAACTGAGTTTTCTTATTTTTGTCATTAACATTTGGCGCCGTCAGATAATGAAACATTATAGTTGGCAGCAACCCCCTTAAAAAAGTACTGCTTATGTGTTTTCTAGACTGTGTTTTTCTCTGACCCAGGGTCTGCTGAAAGACATTTAGAGCCTAACACATCAGTGTAGAACTTGTCAGTGTGAACAATCCCCTCTACTAATAGAAAGAAGGGAGCACTCTCAAGAAAGAGAGGAGTACTTGCGAGAAAATGAGTGGAAGTCCTGGATTATCCATCATTTGTCTTGCCTCTCTATGTAATGATGCAGGCAATCAAGAAACATTTATTCTTAATCTCCCACAGAGAATTATTTATTTGAATTTCTTTATCATGTAGGGCACTGATCAGTATTGACCAGTTTCAGTTCTGAGAAGTTTGTCTTTCAAAAATTTCCTAGGGCTGTTTTGGAGGTGTAGTATGGAATGAAATTTGTGTTTTCTAATGAGTTTTCTGGTCAGGTTCCTTAGATTTGTATACTGATCCCTGTTTTCTGGAGTTGATTAGATTTCAAGGATTATCAGGATTCATTCTGAAGTTTGAGAAGGGATTTTAACTTGGGGGTTAGCCACTTTTTAGATTTGGAGTTAGAAAGTCTAGAAATTAAGTGAAAATGTCTGCATTGTAGACTTGAGAGCATATGTACTCTGAGTTTGGCTGCTTTATTTGGATCTCTGGTGTGCAGAATATTTTAATATTTACAATATTGGCAGTGGATTTAGATATAAAGGTTAATTTTGGTTTTGTTTTTTGAGCTGGGCTTAAAATGGCGAAACTGATAAGGGTGAGGGTAACTGTGATGTTAAATATTGATGCTAAATTTTGTTTGGGATGTTGGATATGATGAGACCAGTAAGGAAGTGTTTTTTGGTCAAAAGGTTGGATTTGGTACATTGACTACTCAGTTCAGTGAGGTAGTCAGAAATCTGTTGTGGGCATAAATATGTTATTAGTAACTTAGAATAATAAAATTGACATTTTTATAATTTGTGTAGAGAGGAAGGGGAGAGAAGTATGTAACAGCTAAATGGATATGTGTAGAACTTAGTACAGCATTTTCTGCTAGAAGTCAGTTTGGTTGAGATTTTAATGTGGGAGATGGATGCTGCATAAATTTACTTTAAGTGAGATTTGTGTACCAGTAGGGTACTGTCACCTTTAGAATGGCATAGTCTGCAGTCAAAATTTCATCTTGAAACACTTTCTGGGATGAAGGAGTTCTTCCAGAGGGAGGGAAGTGAGCCATCCACGCCCCCACCTCCACAAAAAGATATACTGACGTGCTGGGTCTGAATGCTCCTAAACCTGTGGCCATTCCTCTGTTTTTTTTTTTTTTTTTTTGTGAGCACTCAGGCAGCCTCAAAGGAACATGAATCTTGTACACCTTCCCTGAAGAAACCTTGTATGTTTTACAGGTAGAAGTCTCCCACAATTCCGTAGCCAAAAGTTCAGTGGCATATCCAGCAGTGGTGTCCATAGATCCAGAAAAAGGGTCTAAACAAGATCATGCCCCAGGTGATTTCCCAAAGGACAATAAAAGTAGAACTGTGGACAGAACTGGAAAGACATTATATGCAACTTCCACCCTGGTATTCAGGACTAATTGCTAGACACATGATTAAGTTCTAAGTGGCCATCCTTGTCCATTTGGAAGAGAGGGCTGGTGAAGTAGCTCATGCCAACCTAAGGGCAAAGCTATGGGAGCTCATTCAAAGTTAGTCATGTTGCAGAGCATTTATCAAGTGTGGCTAGGATGATATAGATACATAATCTGTATGGTTTGTGATTAGGAAACATGCCTGTCTTCAGCTTCAACCCCAGTGATAGGATGTTAAAATGTAGCTACTTAGCACCTCCAATAGATACAGACCTGCTGTTTAGGCCCTTTCAGTTGAATCCTGCAAGAAAATGCAGGAAGGGGGGAAAGACTCTGCAGGGTGCAAGCTTTCCATCTCCCTTGACACATTATAATACAAACTATCCATTTAAGCTAAAGTCCCTTTATTACAGCAATTGAAGGAATAAGCCAGAAAAAGAAAATGGAATGTAGAGAAGGGACAGCATGGCAGGGGGGGGGGTGCCAACAACAGGGAGCAGCAACTATGTTCATTGCAGAAGGCTATTGACTAAAAAAGGCATGACTACTTCATATACCAGATATCTTGCCCCATACTTTAAAAAAAAAAAAAGCAACATCTTGTACATCCTATTGTTCTATATCTCCTGGCACAGAGGGCAATAGAGTTGGTTCACCCTCTCAAATGAAGGGATCCAGTTTCTGTCAACCTAGGATGACATGGTTGGTAGACCATGCTAATTTGCCAGAGATAGTTTTCACCTGTCACATCTAGGCTTTTGGTTACCGGCTAAGGTACTTGCCTCCCCCATAGAGCCTTTTTTAGGCAAGGTCTAAAGAACAAAATTTCTGATGTGAAAATATTCACAGAAGGTTTAACACTAGGAGTTTAAATCGGAAACTGCACTTTCTGGAAGTATTCCTCATCTTGGAGGATGTTGATGCCTGTGCAGTCACAGAAACTTGGTTCAGCACTGCAGGGAGTACCCTAGCCTTGCAAAGCTACACTGCTTTCCAAACTTTCAGACTGCAAAATAATAGTGTGAAAACCAAAGGAGTAGAAGTATCTAACTTTATCAAAGATAAATGCATCTGTAGACTGGTTAGACAGGAAGACTCTATGGAGTTACTCCAAGTTCAACTAACTGTGGGTAAAGAACCCCCCCTTCAAGTCCTCGTTAGGTATAGGCCTCCTTCAATGAACTAAGATACCCACACTGCTTATTTGGACCTACTTGAGTCAATCAGATAACAACCAAACAGTCATGGGCGAGTTTAACTATCCGTCAGTTGACTGGGAAACTTGCATGAGTACCAACATGCTCGCACAAAGGTTCCTGGACTCTAACAGTAATGCCTTGAAACAAATAGTATGCAGCCTCATAAGGGGTTCAAATAGTCTCATCCTGGCCCTCACCATCTGGGTGACTGTTGCACCACCACCGTACCTCCCAACCATACCGGAGTTTTGGGTCCAAATGAAGGGGTGCCACGATTCTAAAGTGTCATCCCTTCATTTCCGATTTTTTCTTTTGTTTTTTTTTTTTTTTTTTTTTTTCCTTCTCCAAATATTACACTGTCAGAGCTGACGTCGTCATGTGCATGATGACGTCGGCTCCATCAGGGCTATCAGCCAGTCGGAATTGAGCTTAAGGATCTTGCGTTGTCATTTCCTGCTGCAAATGTGAGCGGGAAATCTTAGCAGCACTCTTTTTGGATTTTAGGTGAAATGGCAGTGGTGTTTTTAACTAGATTGTTTAATGAAATCTTGGAAAGTGAGAGGATGCCTGAGGAATGGAGAAAAAGTGTTTTGGTACCAATTTTTAAGAATAAGGGCGATGTGCAGAGCTGTAGTAACTACAGAGGGATTAAACTGATCAGTCACAGCATGAAGTTATGGGAAAGAGTAGTGGAAGCTAGGTTAAGAAGGGAGGTGATGATTAGTGATCAGCAGTATGGTTTCATGCCAGGAAAGAGCACTACAGATGCGATGTTTGCTCTGAGAGTATTGATGGAGAAGTACAGAGAAGGTCAGAAGGAATTGCATTGTGTCTCTGTGGATTTAGAGAAAGCATATGACAGGGTGCCTAGAGAGGAGTTGTGGTATTGTATGAGGAAGTCAGGAGTGTCAGAGAAGTATGTAAGAGTGGTACAAGATATGTATGAGGGTAGTGTGACAGCGGTGAGGTCTGCGGTGGGAGTGACAGATGCGTTTAAGGTGGAGGTAGGATTACATCAAGGATCAGCTCTGAGCCTTTTCTTATTTGCAATGGTGATGGACAGGTTGACAGACGAGATCAGACAGGAGTCCTCGTGGACTATGATATTTGCAGATGACATTGTGATCTGTAGTGAGAGTAGGGAACAGGTGGAGATGACCCTGGAGAGGTGGAGATATGCTCTAGAGAGAAGAGGAATGAAGGTCAGCAGGACTAAGACAGAATATATGTGTGTGAATGAGAGGAAGGATAGAGGAATGGTGAGGATGCAGGGAGTAGAGGTGGCGAAGGTGAATGAGTTTAAGTACTTGGGGTCAACAGTTCAGGGTAATGGTGAGTGTGGAAGAGAGGTGAAGAAGAGAGCACAGCAGGATGGAGTGGGTGGAGAAAGAGTGTCAGGAGTAATTTGTGACAGACGAGTACCAGTAAGAGTGAAAGAGAAGGTCTACAAGAGGGTAGTGAAACCAGCTATGTTATACGGGTTGGAGACAGTGGCATTGACAAAAAGGCAGGAGTCAGAGCTTGACGTGGCAGAGTTGAAGATGTTAAGATTTGCACTGGGTGTGACGAGGATGGACAGGATTAGGAATAAGTATATTAGAGGGTCAGCCCAGGTTGGAAGGTTTGGAGACAAAGCCAGAGAGGCAAGATTACGTTGGTTTGGACATGTGCTGAGGATGGTTGCAGAGTATATTGGGGAAAAAGATGCTAAGGATGAAGCTGCCAGGTAACAGGAAAAGAGGAAGGCCTAAGATAAGGTTTATGGATGTGGTGAGAGAGGATATGCAGGTGGTTGGTGTGACAGAGCAAGATGCAGCGGACAGGAGGAAATGGAAACAGTTGATCTGCTGTGGCGACCCCTAATGGGAGCAGCCGAAAGAAGAAGGCTTGTTTTGGATTTAGAGAAATCTTAGCAGTGCAGTACTCTGGTTTGGATTATCAAGTGTGCTTGTTTTGGATTTAACAGCAGCACTCATTTCACTTGGGGAATCAGCATGCAAACGTGAAATCTTAACATCAGCACTCGCAAATGCGAGCACCTGTGCGTTTGGGGATTATTTGGACTCTGGTAAGGTGTGGTGTGTGTCTGTGTATGCCCCCCATTTAATACACCTGGTGGCTAGAGGTATTCACACTCAAGCCATGTACTTTTGGTACAGGGTAAAAAGATTCTAAAGTCCCTAGCAACCACCATTTCTGAGCTTTTCCCAGATTTTGTTGTGCTAAGAGTTGAGAGCTATGGTGAGAAGTGAACTGAATTTGTATTCCCCCATTATTGGCTTTGTTGTTTGTCCAGGTTTTTTTTGCTAAGAGTTGAGAGCTATGGTGAGTGAGAAGTGAGAACTGAATTTGTATTCCCCACATTATTGGCTTTGTTCAGTTTTTTTTGTGCTAAGAGGTTGAGAGCTATGGCGAGAAGTGAGAACTGAATTTGTATTCCCCTCATTATTGGCATTGTTTGTTCAGGTTTTCTGTGCTAAGAGGTTGAGAGTTATAGTAAGAAGTGAGAACTGAATTCACTAAATGATAGCAATTGTTTCAGTCTTCCTTTTTTTCAGAAAACTTTTGATTTGGCATAGTGATATGTTGCTCTGACTGTAGTGCATAGGGTCCTGGGTTCAAGACTTGCCAGTGACATGCATGGTGGTAACACAGCATTCTATTCTAGCAACTTTCCAAAATTACACAAGCAATGTTTAAAATGTGTCCCTGGTTTTTGACCTTTTGCCCCCTCCCCCCAAAAAAAACCTGAAGTTGAAAATAAGTGCGAGAAGCTGTGCAAGATGCCTATGGCTTACACTAATCATCATCATCATCATCATCTTCTTTTGGCTGTTCCCGTTAGGGGTCACCACAGTGGATCATTTGTTTCCATTTCTTCCTGTCCTCTGCATCATGATCTTTCACACCAACTGCCTGCATGTCCTTTCTCACCACATACATAAACCTTATCTTAGGCCTTCCTCTTTTCCTCTTATCTGGCAGTTCCATCCTTAGAATCCTTTTCCCAATATACCCAGCATCCCTCCTCCGCACATGGCCAAACCAACACAATCTCGCCTCTCTTGCTTTGTCTCCAAGCTGTCCAACCTGAGCTTGTCCCTCTAATATACTTATTCCTAATCTTGTCCATCCTAGTCACACCCAGCGCAGATCTTAACATCTTTAACTCTGCCACATCCAGCTCTGACTCCTGCCTTTTCGTCAGTGCCACCGTCTCCAACCCATATAACATAGCTGGTCTCACTACCCTCTTGCAGACCTTCCCTTTCACTCTTACTGGTACCCGTCTGTAACAAATCACTCCTGACACTCTTCCCCACCCATTCCACTCTGCCTGTACTCTCTTCTTCACCTCTCTTCCACACTCACCATTACTCTCAACTGTTGATCCCAAGTACTTAAACTCATCCACGTTTACCAACTCTGCACCCTGCATCCTCACCATTCCTCTACCATCCCTCTCATTTACACACACATATTCTGTTTTAGCCCTTCATTCCTCTCCTCTTTAAAGCATATCTCCACCTCTCCAGGGTCTCCTCAATCTGGTCCCTACTCTCACTACATATCACAATGTCATCTGCAAACATAATAGTTCATGGGGCCTCCTGTCTAATCTCATCTGTCAACCTGTCCATCACTACTGCAAATAAGAAAGGGCTCAGAGCTGATCCTTGATGTAATTCCACCTCCACCTTAAACATATCTGTCACTCCCACCGCAGTCCTCACCAATGTCACACTACTCTCGTACATATCCTGTACCACTCTTACATACTTCTCTGCCACTCCCGACTTCCTCATACAATACCACAACTCCTCTCTAGGCACCCTGTCATATGCTTTCTCTAAGTCCACAAAGACACAATGCAACAACTCCTGACCTTCTCTGTATTTCTCCAACAACACTCTCAGAGCAAATATTGCATCTGTAGTGCTCTTTCCTGGCATGAAACCATACTGCTGATCACTAATCATCACCTCCCTTCTTAACCTAGCTTCCACTACTCTTTCCCATAACTTCAAGCTGTGACTGATCAGTTGTATCCCTCTGTAGTTACTGCAGCTCTGCACATCACCCTTATTCTTAAAGATAGGTACCAAAACACTTTTTCTCCACTCCTCAGGCATCCTCTGACTTTCCAAAATTTCATTAAACAATCTGGTTAACAATTCCACTGCCATTTCTCCTAAGCACCTCAATGCTTCCACTGGTATGTCATCTGGGCCAACAGCCTTTACATTCTTCGTCCTCTTCATAGCTGCCCTTACTTCCTCCTTGCTAATGTGTTTCACTTCCTGATTCGCTATCCCCACATCATCCAACCTTCTCTCTCTGTCATTCTCTTCATTCATCAGCCCTTCAAAGTACTCTTTCCATCTACTCAACCCACACTCCTTACTTGTGAGTATGTTTCCCTCACTGTCTTTTATCACCCTTACCTGCTGCACATCTTTCCTAGCTCTGTCCCTCTGTCTAGCCAATCGGTACAGGTCCTTTTCTCTTTCTTTAGTGTCCAGTCTCTCATACAACTCCCCATATGCCTTATCCTTAATCTTCACCACCTTTCTCTTTGCCATGCGCCTCATCTCCTTATACTCATGTCTACTTTCTTCATCTCTTTGACAATCCCACTTCTTCTTTGCCAGCCTCTTCCTCTTTATACTCTCTTGTACTTCCTCATTCCACCAGCAGGTCTCCTTGTCCTCCTTCCTTTGTCCAGATGTCGCACCAAGCACCTTTCTAGCAGTCTCCTTTACTAGCTCTGCTGTAGTTACCCAGCTATTCTGTAACTCTTCACTGCCTCCCAGTGCCTGTCTTAGCTCTACCCTGAACTCCACCTCACAATCACCCTTTTTTAACATCCACCATTTAATCCTTGGCACTGCTTTTACACTCCTCCTCCTCTTCTTGATCACCAACGTCATTCTACAGACCACCATTCTTTGCTGCTTAACTACACTTTCCCGTCACCACTGTACAGTCTCCAATCTCCTTCAGACTGGCCCTCCTACATAGGATATAATCCACCTGTGTGCATCTTCCTCCACTCTTGTACATCACCCTATGCTTCTCCATCTTCTTAAAATACGTATTCACCACAGCCATGTCCATCCTTTTTGCAAAATCCACAATCATCTGACCTTCTTCATTCTTCTCCTTAACACCATACCTACCCATCACTTCCTCATCCCCTTTGTTCACTTCACCAACATGCCCATTGAAGTCTAGTCCAACCACTAGTCTCTCAACCTTGGATACACTCTCCACCATTTCATCCAACTTGCTCCATAATTTTTCTTTCCCATCCATCGCACACCCAACTTGTGGAGCATATGCACTAACAACATTCATTATTACACCATCAATTTCAAGCGTCATAAACATCACTCTATCAGACACTCTCTTCACCTCACAAACACTCTTGGCATACTGTTCCTTTAGGATAACCCCTACTCCATTTCTCCTGCCATCCACACCATGATAGAACAATCTGAACCCGCCTGCTATACACCTGGCCTTACTTCCCTTTGGTCTCTTGCACACACAATATATCAACCTTCCTTCGCTCCATCATATCAGCTAGCTCTCTCCCTATACCAGTCCTACTGCCAACATTCAAAGTTCCTACCCTCACTATTACACTCCTAAACTTCCTCCTCTCTTCCTGCCTTTGGGCATGCCTTCCCCCTCCTCTTCTTACACTACTATCATTCTATTTATAGTGTGGGTGTAGAAGTAGACTTGTATGATGGAAATGTTCTGAATTGGGCTTTTTTGTCATTATTGGTTCATGCATTTTGTTTCATTGCCTACTGGAAAAATATTCAAACAAATTTAAAATTTGCTCTGTCTAACAAGTGTGCTGTATTATACAAGGAATATAACTTAAAGTCAGGAAGGTATATCAAAGAAAAGAACACATGTATGTTTCTTGTTTTGTGTGCAAGGGGCCAATGATTTGAAAACAGCCCAAAGGTAATCTTTATCTACCACTGGCCAGATGCATTTTCTTTGGATGTGATGTGTGGGTTTCAGTGCTATTTCAATGAATGTGAATTTCAAAGGCAGAGAAGTTTTTAATGCCCATTCTATTTTCGTTGAGACAGTATTGCTTTGTTTAGCAGATGTCTGTTGGTGTTTGTGCATTGTTGTGCTGCAAAATGTAAAAATAAAATCCAAGTAATCATTGTAGAAGTAAAGCAGTATGCACACATTAGTGTTTATGGTAAATGGGGTGAAATTGCCAGGTGATGGGACATTGGAATGACTGCAGGGGGACTTTGGTGCCATATTTTGGTTGTGCGTTCTTTAGTTTGCGTTTGAAAGTTGGTATCCCGCAATTCCATTGGAGCTGGTGGGGTTATGTAATTATGCATGCATATTAGATTATTTGTACCCATTTTTCATGGGCCTTGTCCAGATTTTTGATGATTCCAGGTTGAGAGGTATGACCACCACAAGTATAGGACCCTGACTTAGTGAATCTGATCACAAATCAGTCACACATGAAGAAACTATAACACCTGAATCCCTCTTAGGTGAAATCAAGCTGAAAAATTTCACCAAAGTTAATTATACCCTCCTAAGGGATGGCATAAATAACTTCGAAGCTCCTGTTCCTACAGATAGCATTGACAACTATACTAAGGTATACACAAATGCCCTGTACAAACACTTACACAAATGTTTGGACACAGTTGTACCTGATAGGATCAAAGCAAGATCCTCAAGAAAAAACAAGCCCCCTGATGGACGTATAGCATTAATAAGTTATACAACAAGAGGAAGAAGTTGCTGTCTTAGAATAAAAGGAGAGGTTCCAGCAACCTCCTCTGCTTGAACAAACAAGACAAGTTTTAAAATCCTCTAAGGGCAATTTTGAAAAACAAATTAGCAACCATAGCTAAGGACAACCATAAGGCATTCTTCAGCTATATCCATAACCTAAAAGGTAGGACCCAGACATGCTGAACTAGCTGTGGATGCCATCACACACACTGACCATGCAAAAATAGCTAACCTATTCGCTGACAGGTTTGGCAAAATTTCACCCCTGTCCCCTGCTAACATCCCAGAAAGCATTCCCTGTACATCTCCTCCACCTTGCATCTCCAAAGGCAAGTCATTAATGCTCTCTCTAAGGCCTAAAACACAACCATTATGGGACCGGATGGCATCCCAGATTTCATTTTAAATGGTCTAAAACATGAGTTGGGAACTCCATTAGGCACTCTCTTCAACCACAGTCTGAGTTCTGCTTTTGTACCTGCTGAATGTAAAACAGCAACCATCATCCCTCTTCACAAAGGAGGTACAGCAGCAGACCCTGGGAAATACAGACCCATAATCTTAACCAGGCTTATCTGTAAGGCCATGGAACAAATCATAGTTGACCTTATAAATAAGGATAGGGGTGATCTTCAAACCCTGGATCCGACACAGCTTGATTTTTGTCAAAGGCAGGTCATGCCTGTTAAACCTGGTGGACTTCTTTGAAAATGTCACCAGAGCCATAGATGAAGGCAGATCTGTACATACAGCCCACCTTGACTTAGCCAAGGCCTTAGACACAACCCCCACATTCAGGCATTATTGATAAACTCTCCCAGTTGAATAGCAACCTTTATGTTGTCAGGTGAGTTACTAACTGGCTCACCAACAGATCACACTTGGACAAAGTTGGAGACATTACCTCAACCAGCAGACCTGTCAGCATTGGAGTTCCACAGGGGTCAGTGCTGGGCCTCCTATTGTTTGGAATATATTTTTCAGAAGTTCAGGCCAAAACAGAGGGACTGTGGCTGACTAAGCAAATTAGGTGCAATCATTGAATCCCCAAACAATGTCAATATACTTCGAGGGACTTACACAAGCCAGTGATTGGTGGCAAAGCCATGGACATAAACTCAGTTCTAAAAATGCATCATCATCCCCCTTGGTAAAAACAATATCCCTGCAAGACTATCTTATAAGTAATACCCCAAGTAACAACTCAGTAGTGAGACACTTGGGAATGCAAGTTGATAGTAGCTTAAACTTTGACCTCCATGTGTCTGCTGTGGTGAAGAAGGCATTCTAGGTTGCACACATCATTAGCAAAGGCATTGGCTCAAAAGCAAGAGAGGTCATAACTCCCCTGTACTTCACCCTCATCAGGCCAATAATTGAGTACAATACTGCCTTTGGTATGTACCTTACCAGGCACCTGCAGCAACTTGAGGAACTTCAAGAGATTTCTAACCAAGAAATTCATGGTCTCCAGCACATGTCATGCATTGACAGACTGAAGTCACTGTCACTGTACTCAGTAGCCTGCAGACTACTTAAAGGAAACTTGTACCTGGCATACAGAGTAATCTGTGATCCATACCTAATGGAAATGCTGCACATCTGCAAATCAAATGGGACAAGGGTCGCCTGCTCCACAGATGTTAACCTGGCCTGCGACATAAATAGGACTTGCTGGAGAGACACATACAGTGCAGTGAAAAAGTATTTGCTCCCTTCCTGATTTCTTATTTTTTTTGCATGTTTGTGACACTTAAATGTTTCAAATCATCAAACAAATTTAAATATTAGACAAAGATTACCCAGGTAAACACAAAATGCAATTTTTAAGTGGTGATTTTTTTATTAAGGAAAAAAAAAACTATCCAGACCTACATGGCCCTATGTGATAAAGTAATTGCCCTCCTTGTTAAATCATGAAGTAACTGTGGTTAATCACATTTTTGGGAAAGCTGAGTTGAATTTCACTAGCCGCACCCAGGCCTGATTACCGCCAGACCTGTTGAATCAAAAGATCACTTAAATAGAACCAGTCAGACAAAGTGAAGCAGACCAAAAGATCCCAAAAAGAAATACATGCTGCGATCTAAAGAAATTCTGGAACAGATGAGAAAGTAATTGACATCTATCAATCTGGAAAAGGGTACAAAGCCATTTCTAAAGCTTTGGAACTCCAGCGAGCTATGTTGAGAGCCATTATCCAGAAATGGAGAAAACATGGAACAGTGGTGAACCTTCCCAGGAGTGTCTGGCTTACAAAAATTACCCTAAGAGTGCAGCGATGACTCATTCAAGAGGTCACAAAAGAACCCAGAACATCATCTAAAGAACTACAAGCTTCACTTACCTTAGTTAAGGTTAGTGTTCATGACTCAACCATAAGAAAGAGACTGGGCCAGAGTTCAACGGCGAAAACCACTGCTGACCAAAAAGAGCATAGAGACTCATCTCACTTGTGCCAAAAAAAAAAAGTGGCCTTCCGACACCATTCCCCACTCTGGCATTATAGATAAGCTTACCAGCTTGAACATTAACCACTATGTAATGAGATGGGTTGCCAACTGGCTCATGGATAGAACTCACATGGTCAGAGTTGCGGGTGCCATGTCCGACTCTAAACCGGTTACAAGTGGCATCCCACAGGCCTCAGTCCTGGGACCCCTCCTGTTCTGTATATACTTCTCTGAGGTACTGGCAAGCACGGGAGGACTATGGCTGACCAAGTTCACAGATGATTGCAAACTGGGGGCCATAATTGACTCTCCGGCTGACACAGACATCCTCCAGAAGGGTCTCACGGAGACAAATACCTGGTGTCAGAATCATGGCCTCAAGCTAAATGCCAAAAAGTGCGTAGTCATCCCCTTTGGGAAAAACAAAGTGCCCACGAACTACCACATAGGTGGTAATCCACTAAGTATGGAAGATGTAATTAGGAATCTGGGGACTCAAGTAGATAGCAACCTCTCCTTTGATAATCTCATTGCCAAAGTGGTTAGAAAATCCTTCTATGTAGCCCACCTAATCACAAAAGGGTTCACATCTAGATCGAGAGGTTATTATGCCCCTCTACTCATCGCTCATCAGGCCCGTAATAGAGTACAATGCCCCATTTGGGATGTACCTTACACGACACCTGCAACAGCTGGAAAGACCACAGAAGTACCTCACCAAGAGGATCGTGGGCCTCAAACGGATGCCCTATGCAGCTCGACTAAAGAAACTCCAGCTCTACTCGGTTGCTTGCTGCCTACTCAGAGATGATCTCTGCCTGACGTACAAGGCTATGTCTAACCCGGAATTAATGGACATGCTCCACCTCAAGAAAACCAGATCTGTTAGAGCCATATGCTCTAGGGATTTAAACCTCAGCACAACAATAACTAGGACATGCTGGAGGGATAGATTCCTGTCCAAGAGACTTCCCTTGCTCTGGAATAGAATTCCAATCTATGTTAGGAAAAGCCCCTCACTGACTCTTCAAGAGAAATCTTGACGAGTGGATGGGAAATCGTAAATTTACCCCTGGGATCACTTCAGTGGCCCTGCTGGACAGAGGCTCAGAAAACTAATCTAAAACTGAGGAGAAAGCTAACACATTCTGGCTAGGCTTATAAATGCCCTTGGGCAGATAGCCTAGTACTTACCTATGATCCCCAAGACTTTTGGGAAAATATTCTGTGGACTTACGAAACAAAAGTTGAACTTTTTGGGAGGTGTACATCCCATTACATCTGGCACAAAAGTAACACAGCATTTCAGAAAAAGAACATCATGCCAACAGTCAAACATGGTGGTGGTAGTGTGATGGTCTTAGGCTGCTTCTGGACCTGGATGACTTGCTGTGATTGATGGAACCATGAATTCTTCTCTCTGCCAAAAAATCACGAAGGAGAATGTCCTGCCATCAGTTTGTGACCTTAAGCTGAAGCGCACTTGAGTTCTGCAGCAGGACAATGATCCAAAACACACCAGAAAGTCCACTTTTGAATGGCTTAAACAAAATGAAGGTTTTGGAGTGGCCTAGTCAAAGTCCGGACTTGAATCCAATTGAGATGCTGTGACATGATCTGAAAAAAGGCGGTTCGTGCTTGGAAACCCTCCAATATGGCTGAATTAAAACAATTCTGCAAAGAAGAGTGAGCCAAAATTCCTCAATAGTGATGTGAAAGACTCATTGTCAGTTATTGCAAACACTAGATTGCAGTTGTTGCTTCTAAGGGGGTGGTATGACCGGTTATTAGGTTTAGGGGGCAATTACTTTTTCACATAGGGACATGTAGGTTTGTATATTTTTTTTTCTTAATATATAAAATCAATTAAAATGGCATTCTGTATTTACTTGGGTTATCTTTGTTGAATATTTACATTTGTTTGATGATCTGAAACATTTAAGTGTGACAAACATGCAAAATAATAAGAAATCAGGAAGAGGGCAAATACCTTTTCATTGCACTGTATGTCTCTGAGATTGCCATTCCTCTGGAATAGGCTACCAGTTCACATTAAACAGAGCCCCTCTATGACCCTGTTTAAGCATAGCCTGGATGACTGGATGGGACCTGGGATTTCACCTATGACCCTCCTAGATATGGGCAACCATTGCTAAGATCTTGAGTCTAGGCAAGATCCTTTATATTGGGTTTCTCTAGCATTATATTGGATACACATGGCTAGGCTTATAAATGCCTTCGGGCCAGTAGCCTTAGTAACCACTTATGAAGCAAGCTAGGGACCCATTCTAGACTTCTCCAGACTAAATGCAGAAAAATCGGGATGCTGTCTCCTCAGGCCCTCTTGGCCTTCCTTTTTTTCCTAGTTCTTATGGGGTCACACTGGATCTAAAACATGCATAACTTCATATTCCAATCCACAGAGACAGCAGGTGCTTTCTCAGATTTGAGGTAGTGGGCTTTCTTTATCAGTTCACTTCATTGCCCTTTGGTTTTCCCAACTGATTTTATGGTATTTACCAAGTGTTAAGTTTCAGTGATTGCCTTGTGCAGAACCAAGGGCACTTGTATCTTTTCTGGTCTGGACAAATACCTAATCCCAGGCAGCATCCCATGAAGAAGTGAACCAGGGTCATTCTTCCGGTCATTACACTTCTGTTGGATTTACTCAACATTTAGAAGTCCAGTACCTCACCCTCCACTAGTGTGATCTTTCTGGGATTAGTATTTCATCATGTCATACAAAAGGCTTTCCTCCCACCAAAGTAGAATACCTAAAATACTATGCAGTGTGACTCGTGGCTATGAGTTATATGACCTCAGACATGCTGATTATCCCCCATGCCAGACTGCATATGAGGGGGCTTTGGTGGTACTTCAAGTCTACATGGACTCTCCACTCAGTCTGTGGAACAGCAGATTCACATTCTTCCTAGCATTTCCAGGGAGACAAAGTGGCAGACCTGGAGGTACCCATTTTGTTAGGATCTCCCAAGCCTTTAAAAACTTTACAACAGGTTTTAAAGACCTGGCATGGTGAGGACATTCTCACAAACCTGAAGGTCTGGGGAGGGGACTGGAATGCTGCAGAGAGAGATATTCAGCATGGATTGTGAAAGATATGTTGGCTTTGATTCAGGCTCTAAAAGCATTCAGCCAGACATGGACAGAGGATGTCTACAGGTAGTTGACACAGCTGTAATGTCCCAGATCAGCAGGCTATGTGGCACCAGATCCTACAACCCAGGTCAGGTTATGATTGCTGGGAACATGGCTCTACAACACAGAAAGCGACTCCAGCAATGTACATACTATTCCAACAGAATACATTGGCAGGCCAGCTAACAGGACAAAGGCAGATCTTCATAAATGGATGCTAAAAAAGGAAGTCTTCATCTAATGCTCAGATAGTGTCCCTTATTTAGATCTGTTTACTTCTCCAAACAGTAGGGAGCTAAAAAGCTTTTGCTCAAGAACACACTTTAGAGGAACATTGGCAACAGACACCGCCTCAGTCAAATGGACATTTTTTCTGTACTTTCCTTCAGTCCCTTACTCTTGAGGATGATTGAAAAGGAGGCATCACTGGTTCTCTCTTATCAGGTGCAGCCATTGATAATAGTGGACATGCTCTCAGAGCAAACGGTCCATTACATATTCCAGTCTGGAAATACTGTAGCTGACAGTTTGGATGAGCTTATCTTTTTGCTATTTAGGCAACCATATTGGACATCTTGGGTGTAAAGGAAGCAAGAATTAGTACCACTTGGGAATGTTGTATATCTATTTTAAAAGTGTCTTTTCCAGCTGGAGCAAACCTTTAATGAAATTCTTACAAAGAGAATATGGAGTCTGTATTGAATAGTAATTTCAGGGCAGCCGTGGTGGTGCAGCAGTTAGCGTTGCCACCTCACAGCAAGAGGTTTTCTGGTTCAATTCTCAGCTGGGGTGCCTTCTGTGTGGAATCTGCATGTCCTCCCTGTGGTCGCGTGGGTTTCCTCCCACATCCCAAAGACATGCTGTAGAGGTGGATTGGACACACTAAACTGGCCCTAGGTGTGTGTGTGCGTGTGCCTTCTGTGGAAGGTTGGGCACCAGGCTGGCAACTCGACACAGTAAAACTCCACTGCCAATCATGAGCGGACAGGTGATCTGCTGTGGCGACCCCTAACCGGGAAAAAGACAAAAGAAGAAGATGATTGAATAGGAATTTCTCACTCCATTGATTGGTGTGATGAACACAAAATAATTAACACTACATTCAAAAGTACATTGAAACCTGGAAAAGTGAGAAGTGTTTTTCACAGGTGGGGTAAGCCCCCTGCACCCCTCACAGCCCAACTACTTTAAATAAATCCACAGAGATAGCACAACAGTGGAGAAAAAGGCAGATTTCCTTACCCCACATGGAGCAAACTGCAAGTAGTGAACATGAGTCAGGGGATTGAAGATACTTAGTGTGCAAACATCAATTTACACTTCAATGTAATGAAGACAGTCACATGGCTTTGACCTTCATTATGTTGACATACAAATGATATTGGAGAGTAGTACCCACGTAACCCAGATTTTGTCTTAGAAAAGTTTACCCGAGCCCCTTTTGAGCCAGAAACCTCAACTCTTGTGAAATTCCTGACACAAAAGATTGCTATACTTGCTGCTGACATCTCATGGTATGAGACTAAGAACTAAAAGTAGTAATATGTAAAGACCCTGTTTAACCTTTCACAGAAATAGGATGAATCTGAGAACTAGTCTTTCATTTATACCCAAAGCTATGACAAATTTTTCTTTCATTCAGCATAAACAATGTCCTGTGTTTGTCTAATTCACAAAACAAAGCAAAATAATTTTATATTTGTTAAATGTGCACAGGCAAGTTAGTACATCATTTATGCAGGACCAAGTGCCCCAGGAAATATAGCTGGTTATTTATCTCCTTTGCAGCAAACAAAAAATGAAAGCATTTTCTAAATAGTGTGTTAAATAGCTAGCACATTGTATACAGTGTTGCTACTCTTCCAAAGAAAAAAACACTCCTGGAAGGCACAGCCAAGGCTAAACTGTTCCAGAGGCACAGGCACGATTTGGATCTTCCTTAAGGGCCATTTTGGAATTCTTCACTTAAAACATTTAGCACCTTTGTACAACATTTCAGACTTGTCTCCAGGGCTTGTTCAGGTTTTGCTTTCTCCATTCTTCATGGCATGCTGCAACCCAGTGCCTTTTCTCAGTTCACCCCTATTATCATTCTGAAGCTATGAGGATTGCTCCATTACTTTTGATTACTGCACATGATTTAATGAAGAACATGTTGCTATGTACCATAACAGTAAATGTTGAAGCAGATTACAGTTGTAGTAACACACCCCTTCTCCCTTCTCCACTGGCACATCACTGCTCATGCCTCCTGCTGGATTATGGGTATTCTGTGCTGGCGTGTAAGCACCATTTCCTTACATCCTCCCTTCCCCTACTCTTGTTTAGTGCCTTGCATATGCTTGGATTAGGTATTTGCCAGGAGGGGTGAATTACTTCCCTATCTGTCTTCTTGATGAGGTTGAGACCTTGTTCTCCATTGTTGTTATTTGTTGCAGCACACACTTTGCTCTACATTGCTTGGCTAGTGCTTTTCTCTAGGCAAGAAAGTTCTGAGATGGTGCAGGTAAATGTTGGCTTTATATTCTGATTCCTCCGGGCTTAAGGAGAGAGAAGATAAGCTGGCAATTATGGATCCCTGTTCTGGTTCGGAGTTGATGGATCTTCACAGTAAGTTTGAACAATTGGAGTGCTTCATGGTGAAAGAACTGACCCTATTTTTATGATACTATGATGTTGAAGTATTTGAGTTTAAACATCACTCCCAGGGGGCTTCATGTTGATAAGCTGCCTGCTTTTGATTTTATGGGGGATGAAGCGGAATTATTGGATGAGTCAAAGCAGGTTTCTACTCAATGTACACTAAATTGGCTTAGGATTTTGGTTAAAAGAAATGAGGCAGTATGAGAAAGTCTGTTGTAATGTCATAAAGTTGCAAGAGACATTGGCGAAAGAAATGGCAGACCAGACCTTTATAGGTTCTGTGAAGGTCATTAAGACCTGTTTGAGTAATGCTGAAAAAGAAGTGATGATAAAAAAAAAAAAAAAAAAGTTGAATCGTGATGTTAGATTTTCAAAAAGACTTGGCATTTCTATGACAACGTAAGCCCCATCGGTGGCAGTCAGTCACCATAGTCGTTGATAGGTCATTTACATCACGCAATTCCTCTACTTCTGGATTGGAAATGCTGCCACGTAAGAAAAATGTCTCGTTTTGAAGATATCCAGCAAATAAATGGCTCAGGGCAAGAGTTGCAAGAAGATTTTCAGCAGTCAGATAAGAGTCGGAGCCGAACAAAACGAGGGGGGAAGAAAATATGAGGAGGCATTCGTTATGCAGCAGAGAATTAATGATTTTGCTACTTGTTCTTTGTGGCCATTACTTAGTAAGTACTTTCATATTCAGGAACAGATGCATAAGGCCAATTTAGTAAACATTGTGACTGATGAGGTTGTGATAATTTAAATTCTTGTGAGCAATAACAAATTGTGAATTTATCAAACATCGTGACTAAAAAACTTGAAAGTCTATTACTTAAAGGCAGCAAGTTTTTTGCTACATTTTATACATCTCTGGCAGATAATATTTTGGACATTAAGAAATTTTGTAGGAAATTGTGTTTGAGTGTATTTTGAAAGTAGGCAAACATGTAATGACGCTGAATGTGTTGATTCTTTACTTGATTTGTCAATCTGTCTGTCTTTCGGTTTTTCCTGGTTAGGGGTCGCCACAGCGGAACTCCGGTCTGCTAATGATCGGTAGTTGAGTTTTACATACCGAGTTACCAGCTCTGACGCACAACCTTCAACGAAGGTATGCCCATTCACGCATGTCTCCACGCAGAAGACGCTCTAGCTGAGAATCGAACCGGACAGCGTCTTACTGTGAGGCGACAATGCTACCACAGCACCACCACCGCCTTTACTTGATTTGTCAGTATATGAAATAAATTTTTTGATTATTTGTCTGATGATGCTGGGAAGGGGAACAATGCCTTTCACAGTGGTTATGGGAAACTTGTGGTTCCTCATTTTTTTCGATTCAAATAAGTTTATTCCTCCCAAGTGTTCTAGTACTATTCAAAGTTTTGAAAGGGTTTTGTGTAAAAGAGCAGAATTTCAATATAAAAATTTTATGAAATTAAAAAATGTTTATAATTTGTCTAAAGTGGAATAGACAACTTTGAATAATTTCAGGAAACATGAAACTGTTGTGTTTTTTTGTCAGGCAGATAAAGGAGAAACTTGGGATGTGAAGTTATTCTATCTCGCCATTCATTCGTACAGATGGGTTCAGAGCCGATCCTCGGCTCCAAGTTAGTCAATTACAAAGCTCGAGGCCAAGTCCCTATCTCATGATGCACCTTGAGTTACCTTAGATCTAGTTTGCCACTGCAACAGATCGGAGGTTTCCTCACATCACGGGCCAGTATAATATTTTTCTAGAAAAATTTCTACTTTTCAACTTTATAACCTTAATATCTTGGTAAACTAGCGTTAGCTTTAATAGTGATAGTTACTTATCCTTTTAGCCGTCATTTATAAAGGCCTTTAGTATCTCCTTTCCCTTTTTTGTGCCTTTTTATAGGTTAGAATAAGATTTAATAGTTTAGACGTGCGTTTTAGCAGACATTTATAGTCTTGAGTGTGCTTATACTAAAAGATAGTTCATATTTAACTTTATAGAGGCCATTTGGTGTTTAAGGGCTGCTTACTATTTTAATTCTGTAGTGTGGTTGTTGAATATTTGAGTGTGTGTTTGTGTATTTTTGATAATACAAGTTTTTTTCTTGTGTGCATTTAAATGTTTGTCATGGCTGACAAGGGTATAGAGAAACAACCCAAGTATGGGTTTAAAAAATGTCTGTGACGGATGGTCATGCTAACTGTGTTTATTGTTTGGGTGCTTTGCACTTGCAAGAGAGTTGCTCCATCTGCCATTCCTTTAGTAACCGTGTACTTCATGAAAGGAAAAGAAAGTTAATTGACAGAGGGCTATTAAAATTATCCTTTAAAGATGCTTTGGGCTACCATGGTAAGACTAGTCAATCTCCCAAATCTTCCAAGTTCCCCAAGGCTTCATTATCGGATTCGACAAAATAAAAAACTTCGTCTGCTCCACAGCTTTCGGAGCCAAACGTCTTATCTTTTCGGAGCCGATCCCCAATCCTGGAATCCTCCACGGTATTGAAGTCACCAGTCCTACGGTCAGTACCACCTTCTATCCATTCATCTCAGTCTTCGATAAGCCTATCCGAGTTGGATGTGGATTGTGTGGTGCAGAAGTTGTTACAGGCACCGGCGTTTGCAAAATTTTTATCAGTTCCTACCCAAGTGATTTCGGAACCAAAACCTGTTCCTCCATCTACTACTATTCCTCTTCCGAGCTAGACTGGTCCGTTGGAGCCAGAGGAGTTGGACCTTATGATTGTGGAGCCTTTGGAACCTACGCCTGCTCCAGTGCCATTGGTTCCAGTTACTCAGACTTCCTTAGTGCCCATTGAGGAGTCTAGGAGCTGACACTTGCCGTCCAGGGAGGGGCTCCGGCTCAAATGAGTTTGGCTCCTACCTCTGGTTTGGAGCCCACTGTTCTGGTGCCGAGGGAATCATCTGATGTGAAGCTGTTCAATCTCGCCATTCTTTCTTCACTGATGGGTTCGGAGCTGATCCTCAGCTCCGACACGGCCGATTAGCAAAGCTCAAAGATTACCTGTAGCTCAAGACCCAAGCCCCTTATCCCATGATGCATTGTTGGAATTACCTCAGATCTAGTTTGCCGCGGCACTGATCTCTTGGTTTCCAGAGTTGCTCAAGACTTTTTGTGGGTTTTTCTACATATTTGCAAGTTTTTCTTCATATTTCTCTTGTATATGTTTATATATCTAGATAGATAGTTACTGTTAAGTGTTCCCCTTTCCCTTTTATAACTTGCTACATTTTGCGTGACTTGTTGCTTCTTGGCCTCGGCCTTAGTAGTTTAGAATAGTTAAGAACAGTTAGGAGAGTGTATTTATTCTCTATTGTATTATATTTATAGTGGCCCTTTGGGCATTGTTTGTTAAAGTTGTTGATAGTCTTATAGTGGTTATTTTTCTAATTAGATGAGATGTCTGAAAATAAGGAAAAACATCCCGAAGTCTGGCTTCAAAAAATGTAGGTGACAGATGCACATGTTCAGTGCGTTTTTTGTTTGGGTGAGGTGCACCTTCAGGAGTCCTGCAGTATCTGCCACTCCTTTTCTACTATGGTGCTGGCTGAGAGGAAGAGGAAACTCATAAATCGTGGTATTCTTAAGCATCCCTTTGTAGAAGCTTTGTCTGACCAGGATGGGGCCAGCAAATCATCAAAATCCTCAAAATCTTCCTCTGAGTCTAAATAAAAAAAAAAATTTTAAAAAGTGGAGAAAGAGACTGTACAAAAGGAGGCACTTGGACTCCCCACAGGAGTCCCTGACATCTGAAACCGACTTGGAGGAGTCAGAAGGGTCCCCTCGATCCCCCTCTGAGCACATCGCCTTTGCGGAGATGCTTGAGATTCTTAGGCAGAGGGCTGATTGGCAGTCCGAAAGCCCTACTGAGGATGTCGGTTCTTCTGAAGGCTTTCGGGTCTCAAACTTCCACCTCCTGGGTGTCTCCACCGTACGATGAGCTTATGCAGTTGGTCTCTCGTAGGGCATGGGAGTCAACGGAGTCCATGGAGCCTGACCCCCAGAGGCCCAATAAATTTATTTCTGCCCCTGTCAATAAATCCTTTCTGTCCAAAGGAGTTACTGTTGATGCCATGGTGGTGGCGGCGGCCACAAAGAAGGAATTGTCAGAAACTACTCTGTCTAGCCATCCTCCTAACAGAGAGAGTCCAGGATCATGGATAGATTTGGGAAATGCATGTTTAGTTCAGCGACTCACTTTGAGATCACTGAACTATCTGACCCATTTCACCAGACTGCAGAGAGATCTCCTTAAGGAGCTGGGAGATTCTCTTCAGGGTACTGTAGATGCAGGCGTCTCTGACAGTTTTGGCCCAGCTTGCTACCCTTAATTCCATTGTGAACTCGTCCATGCGCCTCGTATCATATGCGGCTGATGGTTCGAGTAGGGCTGCAGGTACAGGGATTGCTCTTCGCAGGCATGCCTGGGTGCACCGCTGTTCTTTTCCGGAGCCTTTCAAGTCTTCATTTGTAAACACCCCGTTTGATGGCTCATCCTTTTTTGGGCCAAAGGTAAAGCAAACATTGACCAGGTGTGAACAGGAGGGGAAGACTCTGTAGTTGGAGTCCATTTTTCCACCCCTACTCTGCCTTTTCCCAAAGGCCAAAGGGCAGGGAAGATGTGGTTCTGAAAAGCCCATTGAGCCTTTCAGGACACACATGGAGAAACCCCCCCTCCAGGGGCAGAGGAGTGGGTAATAATGGAAGATGCCACCCTTGCGGCAGAGGGGG
Source organism: Protopterus annectens (assembly GCF_019279795.1). NCBI lineage: Eukaryota > Metazoa > Chordata > Ceratodontiformes > Protopteridae > Protopterus > Protopterus annectens. The sequence goes on from NC_056749.1 coordinate 365,688,372, forward strand.
TTCGCAATGCCAGGGTGACAGAGATCATTTTTCTGACCACCCCTACCAGCGCTGCTAAGAGGAGGCCCGACTGCCCTGCTCTGGAGGCAGTCAAGGGTCGCTTATCTTTGTACCCAGAAGCCTGGTTAGACATCACAAACGACAGATGGGTACGAAGCATCATTTCCAAATGGTATTTCATACCTTTCTCTGCTCCACCCATTCCCGTCAAAAGAATCCCAGATGGTTCCACCCAGTTACAGGGAACAAGCAACCATAGAGGTCTGCAAGTTGCTAGAAAAAAGTCATCCAACCAGTCACAGCAGACCAAATAGGATTCAGAACTTACTCGATTCTTTTTGTTTCCAAAGAAAACAGGGGACTGGAGACCCATTTTGGACCTCAGCAGACTGAACCAATTTGTAAAAAAAAAAAGTTTCGGATGGTCACGCTTCAGTCCATACTCCCCTTTTTGGAGAAGGACAATTTAATGTGCTCGATCGATCTCAAGGATGCTTGCTACCACATAAAAATGGTGAGACCATCCAGAGATAATTTGAGTTTCCGGCTGGGAGCCAGACACTGCCAGTTTTCGAGCCCTGCCCTTTAGTCTCACTACAGCCCGCAGAGTATTTATCAAATGTATGGCAGTGGTTACGGTTCACCTGAGGCATCTAGGATTCCAGGTGTTTCCGTACCTAGACGATTGGCTCTTTACCTCCACCACCAGGCATCAACTGATTCAGGCAACAGAATCCACTCTGACACTCTGCAACCACTTAGGCATTATGGTTAACTTCGAAAAGTCTGCCTTGTCACCATTGCAGCATATCGTCTTTATAGGGGCAGAGTTAAGACACATCAACCACCACTCTACGTCTTCCGCCTTCCAGTCGTATCAATTTTCATTCACACATTCATTTTTCTGGGAAAGAAAGCCGCGCCAGCTGCAGAGAGTCTTGAAAGTACCAGGGTTTGATGGCAGCATATCATGTCCTAGAGATGCGAGCAGTACTGGCATTGCAGTACTTTCAGGACTCATTTGAACAAACAGGGCGGGACCAAGTCTTCAGAGTTTGACAGTGGGCTGTCATCCAGATTTTTACAGAAAGCAGCAAGCTGGAAGGGGACAGACATTCTTATAGCCCCTCATTGGCCTCGGCAGATTTGGTTATTTCTTTTTCTATCATCTCTTGAGGATCCATGGACCCCTGACCCAGTTCCACACCTTCTGACATTGTCTCCTGCTGGGGACCTCCATCCTTCCTCCTTGCAGTCACAACTGCTTGCTGCTTGGCCCCTTATTATAGCCAGCCATAATCTTTCAGATGAGACGAAGCCAAATTAAATTTTTTGGCTTCCACAAACCTTTCATCAGAAAAAATTGTATTGTAAGGAAAAAAGATTTTCCATTGGGTTTCTAATAAAACCTTTGATTTTTCCAAGCTCCATTGTCATCCATACTAGAATTTTAGCAGCTATATCTATTTTCATTCTAGGGTATATAGAATAACACCAAAGTAGTAAACTAGAGAAAAAACAATGAAGGGTAAACACACTTAGACATTTATAGACATATACCACAATAAATGACCTTAAAACTTTAAAACCATACATGCCAAATAGTAGACATAACATTGTGTAGCATAATTCTATAAAAAGTATACATAAAAAACAACAACAGTTCACTACAAACCTCTACTACATCTGAGTAGCAGTACATCAAGTCTCCTATCACATAAACTAAACAGATATATTCATCTATGTGCATTCACATACACTCATGACATATTCAATTCAGTAACAGAGGGGAATAATCATCAAATTTCAAAGCAACTTATATACAAATATGGGTTTCCCATTATTCAGATATCGTATATCGGATCTAAATTTAAATTGCTTTCTTTTTAGATTCCTCGTGAGTGGAGGTTACAAATATCTCCACTTCTATGTGTATTATATAGTCTTTCAAGAATCCTAAACTTAAAACTGTGCCTCACTCGTCTCACCTACATGTTTAGCCAATGCATTATGTGCACATAACACATGTGGCTAAATAAACCACGTTGGTGGACATGCAATCTCCACAAGCTCTAACCCTAAAACAACCAAAACCACATGGATGTACAAACGTTGGACTAGATTCTATATAGGAACAAAAATTACATCGACCACACGGGGACGTGTAATAGCTTACGTCCAAGCCATTGCTCCTAGAGGTCTTAGGGTAACACAGTAACTTATTCAAGCACATCTTGTTCTTATATACAAACTTAGGCTTCTCACCTACCACACTCTTCATATCAGGATCTACAGATAAAATATGCCAATGAGCACTAATAATATCTTTAATGGATCCTACATCTCTAGTATAGAAAATTGGACACGCAGCACTACCTAAGTTACCCTTCATTCCAAAATTGTTATCAACCATACATTCAGATCCATCTGAAAAATATGGGGCCGCTCTACCACTCCTAATCTCATCTACATTATGTGACCCTGTGGCCAAGTCATTGTCAGTATAGCCACGTTCTTTCAATCTCACAGATAAATCTTCAATTTCATTCTTGAAGCATAGGTTACTGGAATTATACCTGGAGGCACGCATTACTTGAACTCGCACAATGTTCTTATAAACATAACCTGGGTGCATACTAGTTCGATGGAGCAAGGTGTTCCTATAACAGGGTTTCCTATATAACCTTGTATTAATAATTCCACCATCCAACTTCTCTACAAAGACATCCAGAAATGGAATCTTTGTTCCTGAGGACTCCATTGCGAATATTAAAAAATCAGTGGTCTCATTGACCTCACTAACAAATTTATCTAGCTCCATGACAGGGCCATCCCACAGAAAAAATAAATCGACAAATCGCCTATAAAAGCGAACATACCTATTGTATAGCTGATTGTGGAACATTTCTCTAACTTCCCATTCAGCTATCACTAGATTGGCGTAGCTATTGGCACACGAAGTGCCCATAGCTACGCCATCTTTCTGAAGAAACAACCTGTCTGTAAAACAAAAAACATTAGATTCTAAGACTACCTCCAAGAATGCCATGAGCAAATCAATTTCAGCTGCATTATAATCAGAAACCCTTCTTAAATAGCTATCTACCATCTCTATCCCTACAGAGTTGGGTATCATGGTAAATAATGATTGGATGTCCATCGTCACAAAGACGTAGTCAACTTCAGTTGTGTTGGAACCCAAAAACCCATATAAATCCAGTAAAAACTGTTTGGTATCACGTAAAATATACTGATTATCGTTAACAATGGGTCTCAACTTATTCTCAACATAAATTGAGAATGGTTCAGTGGACCAACCTCTCCCTGCTACTATAGGTCTCAGGGGCGGGCACACCGAATCTTTATGAATCTTCGGGAGGCCCTGAATGACTGGGATTAAAGGGTGCATAACTTGTAAAAACTCAAACAATCTCTTGTCTATAGCTTCACTTCTAAATAAATCTAACAACATATTGTGAACACTATTACTAATACCCTGCACTTTATCCATAGTGATAGGGGTGTAGAACTTCTGGTCGTTCAACATATTGAGCATATCTCTGTTGTACCTATCAATATCTAATACCACCATGCCACCTCCTTTGTCCGCTGGTCTAACAATGATATCCGAGTTATTACATAAATTATATAATGCTGTTCTCTGATTATAATTCAAGTTATACAATTTCTTGTTATTATTCCTACCAGAACTATAATACATTTTATATATGTCATCTTCGACCAACTTACTATATGCTGCTAATAAGGGTGGGATGGGTGGAGTATATGTACTAGGTTTCCTAATACTGTCATTGTATTCACCACCCTGGAATTCCAACTTTAAAGATAAGTTGCGTACAAAAAGTTTAAAATCTCTCAAGGTCTCTTCTAAGATACTGTATTTTGTGGGTATAAACGAAAGTCCCCTCGTTAGGACATCCACCTCATCAGATGTTAACTCAATGGAGGATAAGTTAAAAACTAATCCCTCTTCCTGTGTTCCCACATCTTTTTGATGTTCAGTGTCTGAGGGCGGTCCGGGGAAAACTTCCTCTTCTGCTGCCCTCTGCTCATTGACCGTCTCCTCCCTTCCCCTGGGGGGGCTCTTATCGGAAAAGGGTGCTTCAAATCAAACACCTTATTAACTGCAACATTATCTCCATTAGTCATAGTTGCAGTTACAACCCTCGAGCTAACAGTTGCCCCTGTTTTCTTTCTCACAACAGGGCCATCCAAACCTGTAGGTCTGCTGTTGTTGACCAAGTTGTTAGGACTAATGGCTTCCACATTCTCACTAATAGCAAATGTACTGGTAGAAACACCAATTGAATCACTGACTCCTATAGATGTTCCCTCATTAAATACATTCATTTGTTGTTCATCTAGGTATTGATGGACTGAATATTATAAAACACCAGTTATCCAAGGCCTTCCTCAAAGGTACCTTTCACATGAGACCTCCAGTGAAGATTCCTTATTCTCCCTGGAACTTGAATTTCATGCTTTCCCGTATTATTCTTTTTCCCCTTCGAACCAGCATCATCTTGTGAGCTCATGTTTCTGTCATGGAAAACTATTTTTCTGGTGGCCATTACTTCTGCTTGCAGTGTGTCAGAGATTCAGGCATTGTCTATCAAGCCCCCTATATGATTTTTCATCCTGACAGAGTATCCCTTAGAACTAACTCTTCCTTTTTGCCTAAAGTATGTTCTGAAACAAACAATCAAGTTATTGAGTTTCCCGTGTTTTTCCCCAACCATACCAACAAATTAGAATACATGCTGCACAAACTTGATGTTCACAGACAGCTTAGATATTATCTGGACAGAACAAAAGACTTCAGAAAGTCAGACCAGCTTTTTGTTTCATTTTCTGAAGCCAGAAGAGGTAGAGCAGTGGCTAAAGCAAGAACAAAAAAGCCAAGGGATAACGCTTCCAGCAAGTATACGATACAGATGCAATACACCCACTTTCCAAACAAGCACTTTTGGAGGGATTTGTATCCCTCCTTCCTCAGACGTCTGAGGAAGGAGGGATACAAACCCCTCCGAAAGTGCTTGTTTACAATAAAAGTTCTAACGTTAAATTTCTGAACCATCGTTGCTTCATTTCTATTTATCACTGAATTTGGAAAGTGGGTGTATTGCATCTGTATCGTATACTTGCTGGAAGCGTTATCCCTTGGCTTTTTTGTTCTTACTAGTCTGTGTGGTTTTTTGGTTCAGTGGCTAAAGCAACCCTTTCGAAGTGGCTTTCAGATTTTATCATCTACACTTACTCATCTGCTAATATGTCTTTGCTGCATAAAGTGAAGGTGCATTCAACCAGAGCAGTCTCTACTTCGGCTTTTCAAGCCAAGTTGCCTCTTGATAATATCTGTGCTGCAGCCACTTTGTCTAAGTCTCACACTTTATCACTCATTACAGAGTGGACAATGCCTCCAGGGACAGGGTTTCCATTGGTTCTATGGCCCTGAAAAATGTGCTCCCGTGGGCCACCCAGGATTTAGGGTGCTAGGGATGCTACCCATCAGTGAATAATGAACAGCGAGATTGAACAACTTCACATAAAGAAGTTATGTACTCACCATAACGTTCCATGTGAGTTGTTCCATCTCGCCTTCATTCCCACTTCCCTCCCTCCTTCCCCCACCTGGCTAACGGTTGACCTGGAGACTGTCATCATCCTAGTTATTCAAGGTTTCTTCCTGTCTGGGGGATTAGTCCTCTTACTAGGATATGGTACAAGCATCAAACAAGATCTGAGGTAATTCCAGCAATGCATCATGGGATAAGGGGCTTGTTCTCGAGCTGCTGGTAATCTTTGAGCTTTGCGAATTGGCCTGGTGGGAGCTGAGGATCGGCTCCGAACCCATCAGTGAAGAATGAAGGTGAGATGGAACAACTTACATGGTAAGTTATGGTGAGTATACAACTTCTTTTTTCTTCGAATCCAGCGGTTCCCTCTCACCGGGGCAGGGGTGTTTTGAGGCCATGAGGAGAGTAATGTTCCCCAGGACATCCACAACATCAGGACCAACTTCCTCTTCCCCAAAAGTGCCTTTGTCTACTTCTGCCACACAGATCCCTTTGAAGTGTAGAGACTCTGAGCCTCAGGAAGCCCCATTGGGTGGTTGCTGCTCTTCTGACACCTCACCAGAAGCTCCCACTGATGAGGTTCTCAGGAAGAGAATTTGCAAGAAGCATCTAGACTCCCCGTAGGAGTCTCTCACATCTGACACTGACTTAGATGAATTAAAAGGGTACCCCCGGTCCCCTTCTGAAGATCTCATTTGCAGATGTATTGGAAATTCTTAAGCAGAGGGGTGGCTGGAAGCCCACCAACCCTACTGAAGATGAGTCGGTCTTCCTGAAAGCTTTTGCATCTCAGCCCTCCACCTCTTTGTTGTCTCTGCCTTTCGATGAGCTTATGGGGCTGGTTTCACAAAGGGCATGGGAGTCTCCGGACACCATGGAGCCTGTCTCTAGGAGGCCCAATAAATTTATTTCTACCTTTCATGATGAGACCTTTCTCACTAAAGGAGTGCCTGTTGATGCCATGGTGGTGGCAGCAGCCACCAAAAAGGAGATTTCAGAAACTTCTTCCTCTATCCATCCTCCTAACAGAGACTCTAGGATCATGGATAGGTACAGGAAGCGCATGTATAGTTTAGTGACTTTTGCCATGCATTCACTGAACTACCCTACACATTTTACAATACTGCAAAGAGATCTCCTAAAAGAGCTGGGAGATACTCTACAGGGTACAGTAGCTGAGGGAGCTTCAGACAAGGTTGTCTTTCAGCTTGCTACCCTTAATTCCATAGTGAACTCTTCTATGCATCTGATCTCATATTCAGCGGTTGGAATGAGTAGGGCAGCGCTTACAGGAATTGCTCTCAGGAGATGCTCCTGGATGTGCTTATGTTCCTTTGTGGAGCCCTTTAAGTCATCCTTTGTTAGCACCCCTTTTGATGGCTCGTCTCGTTTTGGGCGCAGAGTTAAAGAAACTTTGACCAGGTGTGAGCAGGAAGGAAAGACTGCTGTCTGAGTCCATTTTTCCACCCTTACTAGACCCTACCCCAAAGGTCAAAATGGAGGAAAGATGTGGTTCCGAAAAGCCCAAGGAGCCTTTCTGGATGCACGTGATGAACCCCCCTCCAGGGGCAGAGGGGGGTCTGCAAAACCAGGGCAACAGAAACCAGTTATTTGGGAAGCCCTACCAGCACTCCTAAAAGGAGGCCTGACCGTCTCTGGAGGCATTCGTGGGTAGCTTATCTTTGTATCCAGACGCCTGGCTAAATATCACAAATGCCAACTGGGTACAAAGCTTAGTTTCCAGAGGATATTTTATTCCCTTCGCCACCCCCCGTTGATAACAAAAATCCCAGATGTTCCACCCAGTTACAGGGAACAAGGAAAAGTAGAGGTCCAAATGTTGCTTGAAAGAGAGTTATCCAACAAGTCCCAGCAGACCTAATAGCATCCAGAACTTACTCAAGATTCTTTTTAGTTCCAAAAAAGACAGGGGACTGGAGACCTATTTTGGACCTCAGCAGGCTAAACAGATCTTTCAAGAAGGAGAAGTTCTGGATGGTCGTGCAACAGTCAATACTTCCCTTCTTAGGGTGAAGACAATTGGATGTGCTCAGTAGCTCTCTAGGATGTGTACTACCACATAAAAATGGTCAGACCATCCAGGGATCATCTGTGCTTCCAGCTGGGAGACCATCACTGCCAGTTTCTAGCCCTGCCCTTTGGTCTCACTGCAGCCCCCAGAGTGTTCACCAAATGTATGGCAGTGGTCACGGCTCACCTGAGGCATTTGAGATTCCAGGTGTTTCTTTACTTAAATGATTGTCTCCTCACCGTCACCACCAGGCATCAGCTGATACAAGCCGGGGACACCACACTTACTCTTTGCAATCATCTGGGCATTACCATAAACTCAGAAAAATCTGCTTTGTTTCCATCGCAACATATAATTTTTATCGGAGCAGAATTGGACCACCACTTTAAAACTTCCATCAGAAAGGATATTGGTACTTCGTCAGCAAATTCAGAATGTCATATATAGAGACAAGGTGCCAGCCTCAGAAGTGCTAAAGTTGTTGGGGACGATGACAGCTGCAATAATGGTGATTCCATTGGGTTGTATGCACATGCAGATTCTTCAATGGCTTCTGTTCATGCAGTGGTCTTATCAAGAGCTCCCAATGTCACATCTCATTATTCTAACAAACACATGCAAAAAGGATCTTTGGTGGTGGTTGACATGTCTGCAGGTAATGATATGTTGTCCTTATCCTACCCTCACCATCGGCCATGGTGACCATGGATGCTTCCCTGATCGGGTGGGGGATTTTCAGGGAAGAACAGCCCAGGGCACATGGACAAAACAAGAGACACATCCTGAATATCAATGTCCTGGAGATGAGAGCAGTACTTTTGGAGTTGCAGTACTTTCAGAACCCTCTACCTCTGGGGACAATTAAAATTCAGGCAGACATGTCAGTGCTCTGGTACTTAAACAAGGAGGAACCAGGTCCTATCCCCTTTGTCAAGAGGCCCTAAGAGTATGACAGTGGGCTACATCCACCCAGTGCTTTCTGATAACAATTCACATCCCGGGGAAATCCAGCGCGAGTGCAGACAAACTGAGCAGGGCAGTTTTGTTGTCTCACAAGTGGTCCTTCAAAAAATAAATAATATTCCACAAATGGGGCCAGCCTTGCTGCAATCTCTTTGCATCCCCCATGAACACAAAATGCAGAAGCTGCTTTGCCCTGATTCCCCCTCCAGGAAATTCCCCAAGGGACGCACTCGTACACGATTGGCCTCCAGGTCTCTCTTATGCATTCCCACCAATTCCCCTGATACCCAAAGTATTACAGAAAGCCAAAGCCCTGGGAAGAACCATCATTCTAATAGCCCCTCAGCCTCATCAGATTTGCTTCCCCTTTCTTCTACCTCATCTGTTGGAAGAGCCTTGGATTCTGGACCTAGTTTCAGACCTGATGCACTCGTCTGGAGCTCTTCATCCTTCCCTTCAGTCCCTAAAATTGACAGCTTTGGCTGCTTCAATTCCCAGCATAGCCAGGTTCCATAACCTCTCAAATGAAATGCAACATATCTTAATATCATCTCATAAATCCTCTACTAGGAAGTAGTACCTTAGCAAATGGAAGAGATTTTCCATTTGGGCTTCTCAGAATAACACTGACCCTTATCAAGCCTCTATTTCCTCTATATTAGAATTTTTGACACTGCTTTTCAATAAAGGAGTGGTGGCAGCCACAATTCGTGTACGACTTGCCATCTCTAATTTTCATCTTGGTACTGAAGGCTTTAATATAATGTCACACAAGCTATCCCCCAGCCTTTCTCAAAGGGACTTTCCACCTTAGACCACCAGTTAAATCCCCTTATACCCCCTAGAACCTAAATTTTATGCTCTCATGCATTATTCTCCCACCTTTTGAGCCAGCTTCTTCATGCAATTTGAAATTTTTGTCTTGGAAGACTATCTTTTTAGTAGCCATCACGTCTGCTCAAAGAGTCTCAGAACTACAAGCCTTCTGCATAAAACCTTCGTATTTGCTTTTTCATGCTGGCAGAGTTTCACTGCGAACAAATCCTTCATTCTTACCTAAAGTTTGTACTGAAGCTAACCTTAACCAAATTATAGTTACCAGTGTTTTTCCCTAAACTCACCAGCAATTTGGAATATATGCTGCACAAACTTTATGTTCACAGACAGCTCAGATTTTACCTGGATAGAACCAAAGAATTCAGAAGATCCGAACAACTTTTTGTTTCCTTTACAGATTCTAGAAAAGGTATGCTTGCGGCAAAAACAACCCTATCAAAATGGTTATTTGATTGCATCACTTTCACTTACTCAGCTGCCGATTTACCTCTACAACACAAAATTAAGGCTGATTTTACCAGAGCTGTGTCCACATCTTCTGCCTTTTCAGCTAGGCTGCCAATAGACAATATTTGTGCAGCAGCCACTTGGTCAAAGCGTCATATCTTTTATCACTCATTACTAAGTCGATATGGCCTCCAGGGACAGAGCCTCCTTTGGTTCTACTGAGCTGAGAAACTTACTCCTATGAGCCACACGAGAAAGATGGTGTTTGCGATGCTACCCATCTGTAAGAATGAACGGCGAGATAGAACAACTTCACATAAAGAAATTATGTACTTACCATAACATTCCATGTGAGTTGTTTATCTCGCCTTCATTCTTACTTCCCACCCTCCTACCCCCTCCAGGTTTTTTCGAGGACCGAGATTCTAGTTTTATCATGGTTGCTTTGTCTTCCTACGGTTTTTACCTTAAAAAGTGACAGAATGGCATATGGTATTATTAGAGGCAGCAAACAAGATCTGAGGTAACTCAAGGGACTTGGGCTCGAGCTGTCTGAAGACCTCGAGCTTTGTAGTTGGCCGACCGTGGAGCCAAGGATCGGCTCTGAACCCATCTGTAAGAATGAAGGCGAGATGAACAACACACATGGAATGTTATGGTAAATACATAACTTTTTATTTTTTCAGAGGAAAGATATAACGATAGTTTTTGATTAGCTAACTGAGTCTGATTGAGAAATTACCAGGCAACCACTTAAAACAATTTAATGTTCAGTTAAGGGAGTTGCTGGAAAAAGGCTTGTTTTTTTTCTCAGACAATGATGTTAACAAACTTCATATCAAATTTCCGAAGGACCTTGTTTTTATGCCATCCTTGTAGTGCATAAAGGTATGATGAACCTTCCAGGAAGACCTATTATGTCAGGTGTAGGTTCTTTTTTTGCAAAATGTAGGTTGCCTGTTGGATTTTTACTTGAAGGGTTATCTGTCTAGAATACCATCTCATATCAAGTGTACGGCTGATATTTGTCAAGAGATGAAAAAATACAGTAGCCAAAGGAATTATATTGGGCAACAGTTGATATTAGGACCTTGCACACCATATATAAACTAGATGGGGGTTGGAAGCAGTTGGATGGATGTTTGGGGAAGGACCATGTACTGCTTATTTAGTAGAATTGTTAAGAGTTTTGTTTGATACATACTTATTTTAGGTTTGAGAGTTATTTACAGAAAGAGGGCACTGCAATGGGTACTTCATTTCCCCCCAGTTATGGTGGTATTTTATGGCTTTTTTTTGAGAATAGATTTGTTTATTCTACTGAATATTTTGTTAGGAATGTTATTTTGTTTAAATGTTATATTGATGATTTGATTTTTGTGTGTAGGGGTGAACCTGCTGAGTTTATGGGGTTCGTGGAACAACTGAACCATAATAAATTTGGGTTGCAATTTACCTTTACTGTAAACAGAATGACTATCCAATTTCTGGATGTGGAATTTTATGCTGGGGAAAACCAGAGTGTTGAGTATAGGCCCCATATCAAACCTACTGCTGTTAATAATTTTTTTTACAGGCAAATAGTATGCATCTATCACACTTGATGGAAGCATTGCCTGTGAGGGGAATTTAAGAGGGTTTTTAATAATATTTCTGCCAGTAGGTTAGTAGAGGAGAGATTTAAGAATGCAGAACAAAGTATTGCAGAGAGGCTATTCTTGGGATAGCTTGAAAGAAATGGAGGATAGTGTGTTGGGTGTGAGTAGTAGTAAAGCGTATGGCTTTCCTAAAAGATGATGTTCCAGTCAGAATGTAATGAATGAAAGAGAGGGAAAGGTGTTCTTTTTTTCTGACCAAAATTTCTCCATTCTCCCGTATTTTGAAGGTATTGGTGAATGACTTGTGGCCAGTTTGTGATGATGAACAGCTGAAACAATCATTTCCAGCTAAAGTTGCACTTTCTTTTAGTAGATATTTGAATTTGAAGGAATTGTTAAATTTCAAGAAGGTTATAACTAAAAGGACAGTTGTGGGGTCCTTCCTTTGTGGTATTTGTAAGGTATGTTCTAGGGTTAAGAACATTTCAGAAAGTAAAATCAATGGGAAACTGCTGTGTTCTTTTGGGGAGGTTTTCATGCACTTCTTGTGGGGTGGTTTATATTATAGGGTTGGTTGTACTTTTGTGAAATGGTATATAAGGCAAACTAAACATATGGGCAAGATGAGGATCCTTGAACATTTGGTTAACATTAGAAATAGGAATTTAGATAGTCCACTTGTGGAACATTTTATTAATGCTCATGGGAGTTCTGATGCCAGTCTTTTCTTCAATATTTTGGCCACACCAGTTCTTGCTAGAGGTGGTGATTTTTTGGCTAGTCTTTTAAGGATGTAAAGTAGATTTATTTTGAATTATAATACTATGAAACCTAAAGGTATGAATTTAGAAGTTAACACAAATGTTTAAAATATTTATTAAAAAAATATGTAGTGGTGTATTGTTATACTAGGTTTTTTATGGGAGCATGTTTATTTAAGAAAGGTTAATTGGATAATTGATGAATGGGCATATCTAATTGGAGCAGCTTGGTAATATAATGGGGCACATTGGTGATTTGTATTGTTCCTTGAAGGCTGTATGCCAAGGTACTAGAAGCACCAGTAAATGGATTTTGTTCCCAGTTGCTGCCGCTTTGGTGTATTTTTTGTTAATTGTTTGAGCTGGTGTGTTTTGATATGATTGCTTGAAACATGGCTCTACAACCCAGAAAATGACTCTGAGCAGTGTATGCACTATTCCAACAGAATGCAGTTGCAGGCCAACTAACAGGAGAAAGGCAGACCTTTATAAATGGATGCTAACAAAGAAGGTCTTCAACTAATGCACAGATAGTGTCCCTTATTTAGATTGGGTTACGTCTCCACACAACAGAGTGTTAAGAAGCTTTTGCTCAAGAACACACTGAAGAGGAGCATGGGCAACAGACACTGTCTGTCAAATGGACATTATTTTTTCTGTACTCCTTTCTTTCATTCCTTTACTCCTGAGGATGACTAAAAAGTGAGGCATCACTGGTTCTGTCTTCTCATTAGGTGCAACCATTGATAATAGTGGGCTTGCTCTCAGAGCAAAGGGTCCATCACACATTCTTCTTCTTTCGGCTGCTCCCATTAGGGGTTGCCACATCAGATAAACTGTTTCCATGTCCTCCTGTCCTCTGCATCTTGCTCTGTCACACCAACCCACCTGCATGTTTTCTCTCACCACATCCATAAACCTTATCTTAGGCCTTCCTCTTTTCCTGTTACCTGGCAACTTCATCCTTAGCATCTTTTTCCCAATATATTCTGCATCCCTCCTCAGCACATGTCCAAACCAACGTAATCTTGCCTCTCTGGCTTTATCTCCAAACCTTCCAACCTGGGCTGACCCTCTAATATACTTATTCCTAATCCTGTCCATCCTCGTCACACCCAGTGCAAATCTTAACATCTTCAACTCTGCCACGTTAAGCTCTGACACCTGCCTTTTTGTCACTGCCACTGTCTCTAACCCATATAACATAGCTGGTCTCTCTACCCTCTTGTAGACCCTTCTCTTTCACTCTTACTGGTACTCGTCTGTCACAAATCACTCCTGACGCTCTTCTCCACCCACTTCATCCTGCATGTACTCTCTTCACCTCTCTTCCACACTCACCATTACTCTGAACTGTTGATCCAAAGTACTTAAACTCATCCACCTTCACCACCTCTACTCCCTGCATCTTCACCATTCCTCTATCCTCTCTCTCATTCACACATATGTATTCTGTCTTAGTCCTACTGACCTTCATTCCTCTTCTCTCTAGAGCATATCTCCACCTCTCCAGGGCCTCCTCCACCTGTTCCCTACTCTCACTACAGATCACAATGTTGTCTCTTTCGGCTTTTCCCGGTTAGGGGTCGCCACAGCGGAACTCTGGTCTGCTAATGATTGGTAGTTGATTTTTACATGCCGAGTTACCAGCCCTGACGCACAACCTTCAACAAAGGTACCCCCATTCACGCATGTCTCCACGTAGAAGAGGCTCTAGCTGAGAATCGAACCAGACAGCGTCTTACTGTGAGGCGACAACGCTACTGCAGCACCACCACCCCAGTCTCACTACAGATCACAATGTCATCTGCAAACATCATAGTCCACGGGGACTCCTGTCTGATCTCATCTGTCAACTTGTCCATCACCATTGCAAATAAGAAAGGGCTCAGAGCTGATCCTTGATGTAATCCCACCTCCACCTTAAACGCATTTGTCACTCCCACTGCAGACCTCACCGCTGTCACACTACCCTCGTACATATCCTGTACCACTTTTCCATACTTCTCTGACACTCCCGACTTCCTCATACAATACCACAACTCCTCTCTAGGCACCCTGTCATATGCTTTCTCTAAATCCACAAAGAGACAATGCAACTCCTTCTGACCTTCTCTGTACTTCTCCATTAACACTCAGAGCAAACAATGCATCTGTAGTGCTCTTTCCTGGCCTGAAACCATACCGCTGATCACTAATCATCACCTCGCTTCTTAACCTAGCTTCCACTACTCTTTCCCATATCTTCATGTTGTGACTGATTGGTTTAATTCCTCTGTAGTTACTACAGCTCTGCACATCACCCTTATTCTTAAAAATCGGTACCAAAACACTTTTTTCTCCATTCCTCAGGCATCCTCTCACTTTCCAAGATTTCATTAAACAATCTAGTTAAAAATTCCACTGCCATTTCACCTAAACACCTCCATGCTTCCACAGATATGTCATCTGGACCAACAGCCTTTCTGTTCTTCATCCTCTTCATAGCTGTCCTTACTTCCTCCTTGCTAATCCACTGCACTTCATGATTCACTGTCCGCACATCATCCAACCTTCTCTCCCTATCATTCTCTTCATTCATCAACCTCTCAAAGTACTCTTTCCATCCACTCAACACACACTCCTCGCTTGTGAGTACATTTCCCTTATTATCCTTTATCACCCTTACCTGCTGCACATCTTTACTAGCTCAGTCCCTCTGTCTAGCCAATTGGTACAGGTCGTTTTCTCCCTCCTTAGTGTCCAACCTTTTATACAACTGTTCATACGCCTTATCCGTAGCCTTCACCACCTCTCTGTTTGCCATGCACCTCATCTCCTTATACTCTTGCCTACTTTCTTCATCTTTTTGACAATCCCACTTCTTCGCCAACCTCTTTATCTACATTCCAGTCTGGAAATAACGTAGATGACAGTTTGGATGATCTTATCCTTTTGCCATCTAGGCAACAATATTTGACATCCTGAGTGTTAAGGATGCAAGAATGAGTACCACTTGGGAATGTTGTGTATCTATTTTAGAAGTGTCTTTTTCCAGCTGGAGCAATCCTTTTAAAGACATTCTTAATCTAAGACCATCTACAAAGATAATATGGAGTCTATATTGAATAGTGAGTTCTCACTCCATTGATTGGTATGATGAACACAAAATAAAAATAACATTACATTAAAAATGCATTGAAACCTGGAAAAAAGCGAGAAGTTTTTTCACAGGGGGCAAGCCCCCTGTACCCCTCACAGCCCGATTACTTTAAAATATATCCACTGAGATTGCACAACAGTGGAGAAAAAGGCAAATTTCCTTAACCCACATGGAGCAAAACTGTAAGTCGTGTACATGAATCTGGGGACTGGAGATACTTAGTGTGCACACATCAATGTACACTTCAGTGTAGTGAAGACAGACACATGGACTTGACCTTCATTACGTTGACCTACAAATGATATTGGAGAGTAGTATCCACGTAACTCAAATTTTGTCTTAGAAACGTTTACCCGGGCCCCATTTCAGCCAGAAACTTCAACTATTGTGAAATTCTTGACTTAAAAGATTGCTACCCTTGCTGCTGACAACCCATGGTATGAGACTAACAGAACTCAAAGTAGTAATATGCAAAGACCCCTTTTTAACCTTTCACAGAAATAGGATGAATCTGAGAACTAATCTTTCATTTATACCCAAAGCTGTGACAAAATTTTCTTTGATTCAGCCTAAACAGTTTCCTGTGTTTTTCTAATTCACAAAACAATGCAAAATAATTTTGTATTCATTAGATGTGCACAGGCAAGCTAATACATCATCGATGCAGGCCCAAGGACACCAGGAAATATAGCTGGTTATTTATCTCCTTTGCAGAAAACAAAAAATGAATGCCATTTTCTAAATAGTGTGTTAAATAGCTAACACGTATACAGTGTTGCTACTCTTCCAAAGAAGAAAACACTCCTGAAAAGCACATCCAAGGCTAAACTGTTCCAGAGGCATAGGCACGACTTGGATCTTCCTTAAGGGTCATTTTGGAATTCTTCACTTAAAGCATTTAGCACCTTTGTACAACATTACAGACTTGTCTAGAGGGCCAGATCAGGTTTTGCTTTCACTATTCTTCATGGCGTGCTGCAACCCCACTGTCATCCTGAAGCTATGGGGATTGTCACATTACTTTTGACTACTGCACATAATTTAATGAAGAACATGTTGCCATGTACCATAACAGTAAATGTTGTTGCAGATTACAATTGCAACACATCCCTCCTCCCTTCTCTACTGGCACATCACTGCTCATGCCTCCTGCTGGATTATGGGTATTCTGGGCTGGCATGTAGGCAGCATTTCCTTACATCATCCCTTCCCCTACCCTTGTTTAGTGCCTTGCATCTGCTTGAATTAGGTAGTTTGCAGGAGGGGTGAATTACTTTGTTCTCTGTCTTCTTGATGAGGTTCAGACCTTGCCCTCCATTGTTATTACTTGTAGCACACACTTTGCTCTACATTGCTTGGCTAGCACATTTTTCTAGGCAAGAAATTTCTAAGATGGTGAAGGTAAATGCTGGCTTTATATTCTGATTACCGTGGGGGGTGGGGGTCTGCTGTACTGAGAAAGAAAAGAATCTGTAGATTCCCACACTCACTCTTAATGTGGGAGTATGCCACGTAACTCCTTTAACCCAGCCCCTGTTTTAATTTATTTTAGTTTTTCTTCCCATTTTTTCACCATTTTAGTCGGATTGGGCAAGTGCCCCTTTTCAGAAAAGTCCTGGGGAGAAAAGTATACAGTATTTAACAGAAAATGAACGAAATATAAGATATGACAAAATAGTAAACAAAATGCTGTTAGATGTTGTACATTGCCATTGCTAGAATATCATTACATAGCAAAGGTGACAGCGTTGATACATTTAGTAAGAAATACCTTGGGAAAGAAAATTTTGAAGGGTGCTAAGCAATTGTAGGGGTTGTTATAAGTTGGCTATAAACTAGTTAAATGAAAGTCTATGGGAAGAGGGTGAAGTGAGATTGAGTAGGTCTTGGATGGAAGGTGTTAGTGGAAGCTGAAAGTAAGGTTAGCAGTGATGGTCTGTGATAGTGTAGTAATGGTGCAGTTAATACATTTTCAGCTTAGCTGAAAGAAATCATTATAGATGACACTTTCTGGAACGGTGATGGCTCTGGTGACAGATTCACTTTTTATCTGTTGTTGAAAAGTTCTGGTTGATGGGTATGTTTTAATGCAAGATGAAGGGAGTTTCTGATGTTGGTAATTGAAAAAAGTAGTGAGGCACCATAGTAGGTTTGACTGTGGTGCTTTGCCACTATCCTGCAAAATGGGTAATCTGAAGATTTATATTTTAAAAGCAGATTGCTTGTTGCTGGGCATTTACCTGATAATAGAGAATATGTACTTTTTTAGGTGGTTGAAGTTGAGGTTCTAGAGTTTAAGCCACTGGAATTGTTTTAGGACAGCACAGCAATGCAAACTACTTGGTAGGTTGTTTGGCAAATTGTGTTGTTTCATTGTGTATAAAATTTGTAGTTTTATTATTTTTTTTCTGGATTACTTAAGACATGAATGCATAAAGCAGGCAGGAGGAATAGGGATTGCTCAAGCTGCTTTTGAATATAAGAGGTTAGACACTGTTTGACTGTGTTTAATGTGCCTAATTTTGGACTGGTCGTAGTAGCAGTGTGATTAATATACAGAGCACACCTAAGCTGGTTGTCTGTTGTGATCCCTAGGAGTTTAGCTGGTGTAACTTGTTCCAGAGTGGAGTAGCTTTAGTACCAAAGTGTATTATTTTTTGATGGGAGATTAGAATTGGTTATGATTCTGTGGGATAAAGCTGATTGGGTGAGTAGCGAGTGAGTAGCTGTAGTCTTGTCAGACAAGTCTGTGTAACAAATTAATGTGGAGTTTTCTGCATACTGAACAATAGTTCCACTATTCACTTGTTTTGTGTATATCAGTAGATATGGTAGACTGCATTGGTCCAAGAATGGGACTTTTAGAAACTCCAGTGTTGGGGATGTCTGGGGAATAGTATTTCCATTTACTTATTTGGATCTATCTGAAAAGCTTATTTTTCTTTTAGTTTTTATTGTACTGCGTTGGGTGGTTATTAATCTGCCGGTTTTCTTCACATGTCTGAAAAACCGACGTTTAAAAATTGCACTTATGGGCATAAAAATTCTGAGCTTGGATGTCCACAAGGAGTACGTTTGTCTTGGAGCCGGCCAGTTGCATACCAAATGCAGTATCCACCTTTAATCCAAGGACTGTGGCTAACAGATGCAACAAACTCTTGAAAGGCCTACATCCTGTAGCTACAGCTTCATCTTCTGGGGCTCAAACCCCTTGCAAATCGTGCAAGTCTTCCCCATCGGAGTACATAAAATCCTCCCCGCCAAAGTCCACTAGGACTTCATCGGAT
This sequence comes from Protopterus annectens, assembly GCF_019279795.1. NCBI lineage: Eukaryota > Metazoa > Chordata > Ceratodontiformes > Protopteridae > Protopterus > Protopterus annectens. Next base: position 365,707,036 of record NC_056749.1, read on the forward strand.
CCACTGGCTAAAACCCCAGAATTTTGGATTCGATGTCAGATTCAAAGATCTGATCTTCAGATCCAGAATTATTGGATCCCAAATCTTCTGGTCTAATGATTACATTGGCTAGCCCTACAGTGCCTACATTGGATCCCTGACCCTTGGACCTGAAGCCTGGCACCTTTCATGGAGTTCACAAGCCAGACTGTTTGCTAAAACCAATTTCTCCTATTATGCTTTCTCTATTTTTACAAACTCCAAAGAAACATTCGAGGCCACAGTCCACTGCACCCTCCAGAAGTTTATCAGAAGCAGATGTAGACAGGATGATGGAAAAATTTCTGAGTTCACATCTAAATGGGGTCATACCAGCTCCATCCCTATTGGATATGTGAGCCTTCCAACTACATCTCCTACTGTCCTCCCTCCTTCTCCAATCCATCCCACTGTTTTGGAGTCCCAGGATCTGAAAACGCAGCAAGGTCCAGACTCAGAAGAAGAAATCATCTTCGACTCCAACAGCATTCCTGACTAGTTCCACTCCAATACCTTTGGATCAAACATGTCCTGGAGCTGGGATTGACTTTGATGTTATCAGATCTGCTCCTTTGTGCCTCAGTCCTGGACAGTTTGGGTCCAGTTCCATCCTCGAGGCATGGATCTGAAAGAAGTTGTGATTTGCCTGTACTGGAAGCTTCAGCTCGGGTGCAGTTGGTCGCAGCTTTTCCAGGTCCATCTGCCTTTGAGACTGTGGAAAGGGCTTTTTCTCTCTCACAGGATCAGTAGTAGGCTAAGGGCCCTAGAACCCTTACAAGCTTAGCCAAGTTCTACCCTTATTTTAATGATCAGCAGCTATTGCCCTTGTCCAAGAGGGTCACAGATGGAACCCCAGGGGTGAATTTATGGTTACCCATTCAGTCATCCAGATTACATTTGAAGAGGACCAGTGAGAGTGTGCTCTCTGACATTATGTGGAAGTCTGTTCCAAAGGTGAGGTAACCTCTGGGAGACAAATCTGTTCCTCTGGCAGGTTCTATTAATGTCACATACCAGGTTAAGGTCTTTAGAGCGAGTAACCCGTGTACCATTTTACTTGCAGACACGCCACATTTCTAATAAAGCAGGTCAGAGATTGCCTCTGAGTAGTCTGTATGAAACAGAATAAAGTGACAGTGATTTCAGACAATCCACATAGGACAGATACTGAACACCTTGAATTTTCCTTGTGAGAAACCTTTCTGGTCTTTCCAATTGCTGCAGGTGTTTGGAAAGATGCATACTAAAAGGGGCATTGTACTCAATTATTGGCCTAATGAGGGAAGAGTACAGGGAGGTTATAACTTTTTTTCTGGAGCTAATAGGTAACTTATGAGGTAAGCAATATAGAATGCCCCTTTGTACCACTCTGACGACATGGTGATCAAAGGTAAGGTTGCTGTCAACCTGTGTGCCCAGGTCTCTCACCACTGAGTGCAGACTTAGGGTATTGCTATTGATGTAGTTAGCAGGAACATTATTCTTACGTAAATGAGTGCATGAATCGAGCTATCCCTAACAGAACCAAGATGCTATCCTCAAAAAAAAAAGGAAGCCAATCTGGTGGTCCCCTGCTATAAACAAACTCTACAACAGAAGAAAGAAACTGTTGCAAAAAAGAGTAAAATCCCATGATTCAAGGAATTCCCTGGTCAGCCTCAGTAAGAAGCTGAGATCCCTCATAAAATCCTTCAAAGCTAGTTACGAAAACAAAATTGCCACGGATTCTAAAGACAACCACAAAGCATTCTATAGCTATGTCAAGAATCTCAATGGCAGCACTCAGATCTGCTCTGAGTTACAGCACAATGGCACTAAATATACAGAACCAACTGATATTGCCAACATCCTGGAAGATAGGTTCAGTGCTAACTTTACCCCTCTCTCATCCCCTAAAGGGCCCATCTCTATACCGGAAGAATGCAAAGTACCTCTAGTCACCGCTGCACAGGTAAAAACACTCTCCAAAGCCAAGAACACAGACCCCGGGAACAACCGCCCCATTAGCGTGACGAGCCTGTTCTGCAAGGCTATGGAACGTATCATCATGGAACTTATAAACATCAAAGCCATGGCCTCAAGCTCAATGTCAAAAAGTGCATTGTCATCCCTTTTGGTAAAAGCTCTGTACCCATGAACTACCACATAGGCAGTAGTCTACTTAAAACCAAAAGTGTGATAAGAGACCTTGGGACACAGGTGAACAGTAGTCTCTCCTTTGATAATCACATTGCCACAGTAGTCAGGAAATCCTTCTATGTGGAACACCATCGCAAAAGGTTTCTCATCCAGGAAAAGAAGAGGTCATTGTTCCCCTCTACTCATCACTCATTAGACCCATTATAGAGTACAACACCCCTTTTGGTATGTACCTCACAAGACATCTACAACAACTGGAAAGGCCACAGAAATACCTCACAAAGAGGATTACCGGCCTCAAGCAGATGCCGTATATAGACCGCCTCTAAAAACTCCAGCTTTACTCTGTCGCATATTGCCTACTCAGAGGCGATCTCTGCCTAACATACAGAGCTATGTCAGACCCAGAGCTTTTGGATATGCTCCACGTAAAGAAATCCCAATCCCTCCAAGCTATACACACTAGGGACCTAAACCTTGTCACCACAATAAACGGAACATGCTGGAGGGATAGATTCCTGTCCCAGAGACTTCCCATACTCTGGAACAAACTACCTGTCTGTATCAAACAAAGCTCATTAGCACTAAAGAAAAATCTTGATGATTAGATGGGAGATGGGAAATTCACCCTGGGGATCACTTCTGTGGCTCTGCTTGACAGGGGCACAGGAAAATCATTTTCTTGGGTGGCAAAAGCCAGGGTACCTTTTGGCTAGGCTTATATAGGCCCTAGGGGCTAGTAGCCTAGTACCTACCTATGAAAGGGATGATAATACATTTTTTGCATTGAGTTTAAGGCAATGACTTTGGCACCAATCATTTGTTTGTGTAAGATCCTCTTGTAGGATGTTGACATAATTTTGAGATTCTATGACGGCTCCCAGTTTGCAGTCATCAGCAAACTTTGTCAGCCACAGACCTATAATTTTTGCTTGTACTTCAGAGCAATAGATTCCAAATGGTAGAGGTCCCAGGATTCACCCCTGTGGAACACCATTGGTTACAGGTCTGCTGTTGGAGGTGGATTCCCCTATTTTGACTGTGTGTTTTATCAGTGAGCCAGTTAGTGACCCATCCAATGAAATAAAGGTTGATACCTAGCTGGGTAAGTTTGTCAATGATGCTTGAATGGGAGACTGTGTCAAAAGCTTTGGTTAAGTCTAGATAGGCTGTGTGCACAGATTTCCCCTCGTCCAGAGCCTTAGTGACTCTTGAAGAAGTCCATCAGGTTTAACAGACATGATCTCCCTCTGACAAATAATCCAAACTGAGTACTCAATTGTTTGGAGATTACCTGTATCTTTGTTGATAATGTCCATAATGATTCGCTCCATGGCATTGCAGATAAGGCTAGTCAGGCTAATAGGTCTATAATTCCCTGGATCAGTGGAAGCACCTCCTTTGTGCAAGGGAATAATGGTGGTCATTTTCCATTCAGCTGGTGCTTTGAATATGTTTGAAGAGAGTTCCCAAAGGTGTTGCTAATTCTTTGTTGGAGCCCATGTAGGACACAACCTGGGATGTTATTAGGTCCCCTAGATGCTGTGTTTTTGGCCTTAGGGTGGTTACAACCTGCTCTTTATGGATGCAAGGTAGGGGACAGGTGGTAGGGATGTCATGGGGTATGTGTGGCAGGGACAGGGGAGTAAAGTTTTCAGAAAACCTGTCGGCCAACAGGTTAGCTATGTCCACAGCCTCGGTATATGTGGTATAATTAACTACCAGTTCAGCACAAAAATGGGCCTTTCCTTTGACAGTGGATGGAAACAGTGTGCACACCTCTGTTAAAATGCCAGATTTTTATGATATAAAAAAATGAGACCACAATAAATAATTTCAAAACTTTTCCCACCTTTAATGTGACCTATAACCTGTACAATTCAATTGAAAAACAGATCTGCTAGGGGAAAAAAAATATAAAAAATTAAAAACATACAATAAGCTGGTTGCATAAGTGTGCACACCCTTAAACTAATACTTTGTTGAAACACCTTTTGATTTAATTACAACATTCCGTCTTCTTGGGTACAAATCTGCCATCAATTAAAAAGACTCTGATTGACCACAGATAAAGTTCAGCTGTCCTAGTGGGATTTTCCTGACATTTACTCAGTTGCCTGCTACAGCAAAAGCCATGGTTCACAGAGAGCGTACCCAACATCAAAGGGATCTCATTGATGAAAGTTGAGAGTCAGGAGAAGGGTACAAAAAATTCCACAGAATTGGATATAATAGGGACCACAGTGAAGACAATCATCAAAAAGTGGAGAAAATATGGGACAACATTGACGTTGCAAGGAACTTGGATGTCCCTCCAAAGTTGATGAAAAGACAAAAACTGGTCAGGGAGGCTGCCAAAAGACCTACAGCAACACTGAAGGAGCTGCAGGAATTTCTGGGAAGTACTGGTTGTGTACTACGTGACAACAATCTCCTATATTCTCTACATGTTTGGAATATGGGGTAGGGTTGCAAGACAGAAGCCTTTTCTTACACAGAAAAACATCCAGCCCAGCTAAAATTTGCAAAACAATACATAGTCTCCCAAATGCATGTGGGAAAATGTGTTGTGGTCTGAGACCAAGGTTGAACTTTTTGTCCACAATTCCAAGAGGTACGTTTGGTGCAATAACAACACTTCGCATCACTAAAAGAACACCATCCCCTAGGTGAAGCATGGTGGTGGCAGTATCATGCTTTGGGGTTGCTTTTCATCAGCTGGAACTGTGGCTTTAGTCAAGGTGGAAGGATTTATGAGCAATTCCAAATACCAGTCACTTTTGGCCCAAAACCTTCAGGCATCTGCCAGAAAGCTGAAGATGATGAGGAATTTCACCTTTCAGCACGACAATGACCCCAAGCATACATCCAAATCAACAAAAAAATGACTTCACCAGAAGAAAATTAAAGTTTTGGAATGGCCCAGCCGGAGCCCAGACCTAAATCCAATAGAAAATCTGTGGGGGTGACTTGAAGAGAGCTGTGCGCAAGAGATGCCCTCACAATGTGACAGATTAGGATTACTTTTGCAAGGAAGAGTGGGCGAATATTGCCAAGTCAAGCTGTGCCATGCTGATAGACTTCTACCCAAGAAGACTGAATGCTGTAATTAAATCAAAAAGTGCTTCAACAAAGTACTAGTTTAAGGGTGTGCACACTTATGCAATCAGCTTATTGTACGTTTTTTTATTTTTTATATTTTTCCACCCAATAGATGTTTGTGTTTCAATTTAATTGTACAGGTTATAGGTCACATTAAAGGTGGGAAAAGGTTTGAAATGATTTATTCTAGTCTCATTTTTTTTATATCATAAAAATCTGGCATTTTAACAGGGATGTGTGTACTTTTTATATCCACTGTACGTTATGGATGTAACTAAAGAATGCCTTATGGTTGTCCTTAGTTGAGAAGCTAATTTAAATTCGTAGTTTGCTTTGGAGGACTTCGAAGCCTTATTTGCTTGTTTAAGCTGAGGAGGGAGTGTTTCCAGTTTAAGGCTTGCTCCCTCCTGCTCAGACAGCAATTTCTTTCTCTTATTGTGAAACCTGTAAATGGCAGTTGTCCACCAGGCAGGTTTGCTCTTCCTTGAGGAGCTTGTTTTGGTCCTGTCAGATACAACTGAAACAACGCATTTATACAG